>NC_086320.1:122504260-122804260 GCF_036172605.1 Pelobates fuscus
ACTAGGCACCAAAATGAACACTGTCTATTATCTGAAAAGGAAGCATCTACATTGAAATGTCTGCACGGACAAGTTATGAATACCAGAACCACTACATTAAGTTGCAGTTGTTCTAGTGACTATAGTGTCCCTTTAAACTTTAATTATCATTGCTGCAGTTCCAGAAACTTCAGGTATTTAACACCTTAATGACGAGTGACGGACAAGGTCCGTCACTCAGGGATTGCCATAACGACGAGTGACGGACCTTGTCCGTCACCCGTTAAAATTAACCCCAGATCGCAGCGATCGCGGGGTTAATGGTGCTCCGGTCTGCCTCTGTATTAGAGGCAGACCGGGAGCACCGACTTGCGCTGTCCCAGCACATGTGCCCGCTCTGACAGCATGTCAGAGCGAGCACATGTGCTGTATATACTTACTTTCCGCCTCCCTGCACTTCCGGGTTCACTGTGAAGTGCAGGGAGACGGATCATCAGTGATCCTGCCCCCTGTCAAAAAAAAAGTTAAATTACAATCCCACCTCCCTTTACCCATTTTAATAAAAAATTAACCCCTTCCCTGCCAATTGATCACTGACTACAGTGATCAATTGGCAGGGATTACATTTTACTATGATCTGATTTTTTTTTTTTAACCCCTGAGGGTTAATTTTTTTTTTAACCCTCAGAGGTTAAATTTATTTTATTAATTAATTTAAATATTTTAAAATTATAAATTTAGCTAGCTGGGGGGGGGGTGGAAGTTAGTGGGGAATTGGGGGATTTAGTGTTAGGCTAACTAGGGGTTAACGTTTAAAAAAGTTTTAAAATAAGCTTTAAAAAGTTAAAAAATTAAGTTAAAAAAAGTTTTTAATAACGTTTAAGTAAAAAAATGTAAAAAAATAAACCCTTTACCCAGTCCAAATAAAAATTAACCCTTTCCCTGCCAGTCAATCAGTGCCTACACTGATCAAAATACAGATCACAGTATTATACTGTGATCTAATTTTTTTAACCCCTGACGATTAACTTTTATTTATTTTTTTAACCCTCAGGGGTTAAACCTCAGGGTTTAAATATTGTATAATTAAATATTTTGCTAGCTGGGGTGGGTGGGAGTTATGGGAAAATGGGGAATTTACTATTAGTGCTGCTTACTGCTAGTTAGGGGTTAACGGTAAAAAAAAAAGCTTAGAAAAATGTTAAATCTGTAAAAAAAAGTTTTACGAAAGTTTAGGAAACTTTAAAAAATTAATAAGCAAAACAAAAGTTTCAAAAATCGTTTTAAAAAGTAAAAAAAGTTTTAAAAAGTTAAAAAATACATTTAAAAACGCTCATTACGACTACATCTGGAAAAAAATTAAAAAATTATCCCACGCCAAGGTTCAAAATATGCCTTTTGAATTACCCAAGGATGTATTCTTTAATAAATAGTATGTGTTTGTGGGGAAGTTTCAATAACCAACCATCTAAACTACTCCAAATTGGAACATGGACACAGCATAAAACTTCAAAGTTAGAAAAAAACTGAATGGCTGCGTCTCAAATGTGCCCCTTCAACATCCACATATACCTGGCAAAGGTACATACGGGGGTGTTGCTGTACTCAGACCACATAGCTGAGCAACATATGAAGTATTATACAGTGGTAGCACATATAAGGTTTGCAAAATATACTGTGCAAACTCAAAAAGGCAGAAAAAAACGCTTATTACCACTACACCCAGGGCCGGATTAAGAGCCCAGTGGGCCTGGTGCTGACAATTATGATGGGCCTAATTACGGAATCTTATTGACCAAAAACACTAAAACAGTCATACCTCCCAAAAAGGGGGCATGTCTGTCCAAAAAATTTGAAGGACAGCCTGGCATGAATGCATGTCAGGCTGCCCGCCAACCCTGCAGGCTGTCCAACTAAGGGCATACTATGCAGGCAGCACCCTGAGCTTGACATAAATGCGTCTAATGATGCGCTCACTCGATGCTTTCTAAGGACTGTCCCCTAGCACTCACATGTCCACTTGTCTCCTTACCTTCTTACTAGCAGGCAGAAGTTCCTGATATATAGTCTGAGAAAGAGAAAAGGTGTATGTAGTGAGTGTAGAAGAAAGGGGACATGCCACAGTGCTAGAGAGACCAGCGTCTGCATTACCTAAACTAATTTTATTGTCAGCCAGTCCACACAAGTTTTGTTCCCATACATCCCTCTTAAGCTTCCAAACTTAAAGGGACACTATAGTCACCATAACAACTACAGCTTATTGTATTTGTTCTGGTAAGTAGAATCATTACATTCAGGCCTTTTGCAGTAAACACTGTCTTTTCAGAGAAAATAACTCCACTGGCCACTCCTTAGATGGCTTCTAGAGGTGCTTCCTGGGGCAGTACTGCCTAGTGTGCAGCACTGCCATTCAGTGTCTCCACCCTCTGCATGCAGACACTGAACTTTCCTCATACAGATACATTGATTCAATTTATCTTAATGAGGAGATGCTGATTGGCCAGGGCTATGTTGGACTTGTGCTGGCTCTGCCCTGATCTGCCTAGTTGACAGTCTCAGCCAATCCTATGGGGAAGTATTGTAATTTGCTCAGACCACCACTTCTGATGATGTCAGCAGACAGTCAGTTCAGAGGCAGAGCCAGCAGCTGCAGACTTGAATACAAGTTATATTTTACTATACTTAGGGAGTACTTGCCACCTTTCTTGGAAAAAAAAATACCAGCCTTAATCATTTGTATAATCACAAGGAGTGACATCAGAGAAAATTCTGTAAAATCACCAACAAACTACTCACAGTTTGATTCTGCTGTATAGATGGATTGCCCCCAGTGTCTTAGTCTCGCAAGTCACTCAGTGTCCATATGTATCACAGTGTCAGTGTCCCCATGTCGCCCAGTCCCCTAGTCTCCCAGTGTCTCAGTGTCCCCATTTCTCCCAGTGTCCCAATGTCTCTGTGTCCCCATGTCACTAGGATACTGGGGACACTGAGAGACCTGGGGACACTGAGACATTTAGGGAAACTGGGAGAAATGGGGACACTGAGACACTAGGGACACAGACACTGGGAGACATGTGGACACTGAAACATTTGTGGACACTAAGACACTAGGGACACAGAGACATGGGAACACAGACACTGGGAGACTAGGGGACACTGGGAGACTAGGGGACACTGGGAGACTAGGGGACACTGGGAGACTAGGGGACACTGGCTGGGAGACAGACACTTGGGGACACTGGGAGACATGGGGACAGTTGTGGACAAAGACATGGGGACATATAGGGACACATGGGGACACTAGGCACACTGAGACACTATGAACACAGACACTGGGAGACATGGGGACACTGAAACATTTAGGGACACTAAGACACTAGGGACACAGAGACATGGGGACACCGGGAGACTAGGGGACACTGGCTGGGAGACTGACACTTGGGGACACTGGGAGACATGGGGACAGTTGTGGACATAGACATGGGGACATATAGGGACACATGGGGACACTAGGCACACTGAGAGACATGGGACACAGACACTGGGAGACTTGGGGACACTGAAACTAGCGACACTGGATGGGGGACATTGGGAGAAATGGGGACATAGTGTCTCCGTGTCCCAATGTCTCAGTGTCTCCCAATGTCCCTATGTCTCACAGCATCCTCATGTGTCTCAGCATCCCCATGTGTCCAAGTGTCCCCAAGTGTCTCAGTGTTTCCAGGTCTCCCAGTGTCTGTGTCCCCAAGTGTCTCAGTGTTTCCAGGTCTCCCAGTGTCTGTGTCCCCATGTGTCCTAGTGTATCAGTGTCCCCTAGTGTCTGTGTCCCCTAATGTCCCCTAGTGTCTCAGTGTAGGGGACACTGAGACACTAGGGGACACAGACACTAGGACACATGGGGACACAGACACTGTGTCTCAGTGTCCCCTAGTGTCTCAGTGTCCCCTAGTGTCTCAGTGTCCCCCTAGTGTCTCAGTGTCCCCTAGTGTCTCAGTGTCCCCTAGTGTCCCTGCTGCCTTTCCCCCCATCCCTCACTTACCTGAGCTGTAGAGCTGCTGTCTGGACTCTGTGCTGTGTTGCTGCTCCCCCGCGGATCAGTGAGTAGTAGAGAGAGGCAGGGATATGCTGTAACTTCCTGTCCCTGCCTCTCTCCAGTGACAGTGACCCCTACTGGCCGGTGTTGGTATTGCAGAGTAATCTCCATTTATTCTGAGAAAAATACCTGCATTTGTATTGCCGGTATTACTGCAATACTGGCACGACCAGGCAGCCTCAAATACCAGTCAGGTGGCAAACCAGTAAAAACCCAGTCAGGTGGCAAACCTAACAGTAGTGTGTAAAAAAAAAAAAAAAAAAAAAAAAAAAAATTTTTTTTTTTTAAAAATGGGCCTATTCCATGGGCCTGGGCCTGGAGCTGCAGCTCCATCAGCCCCTATGTTAATCCGGCCCTGACTACACCTGGTACAAGCTAGCGGAAAAATGACCCCACGCTAAGGTTCAAAATATGCCTTTTGAAATACCCTGGGATGTCTTCTTTAAGAAATGGTATGGCTTTATGGGGTATTTGCATTATATAGCCTGGTAAAATACTCTAAAATGGGACATGGGCACAGCGTAAAAATGTAAAGTTTGAAAAACAATTGAATGGCTGTGTCCCAAATGTGCCCCTCCGATGTCCACATATACCTGGCAACGGTACATACGGGCAGGGCCGGCGCGTCCATAAGGCGGCCCAGGCAGCCGCCTTAGGGCGCCCGAGCAGGGGGGGGCGCAAAAATCCGAATCCCCAGCCATCGGCTAGGGATTCGGATTTTTACAATACCGCAGCCTACCTTGCCCTGCTGAGGCTGCCTGCTTCCCTTACTTCCGGACCGGAGGTGAAGTTCCTGCCGCGCCGCCCACTCCTGATGATGTCAGGAGGAGGGCGCGACTTACACCTCCCCAGAGTCCCCTGCGGTCCACCGTCGGATGCATCAGGGCCGGGCTCCCTCTGCTGGCTCCAATATGGCGGCGCCCATGACAGAGTGGAGCCCGCCTGCGTTTGGAGCCAGGCCAGCCCGGAGAAAACAGGAAGGTAAGGGAAGGGAAGGGGAGGGGAGGGGAGATAGGCAGATAGGCCCAGGCGGACTTTAGTTTAATAAGGTGAGCCGAGTAGGTGGCCTGACTTCTGCCCCCTCCCCCTTCCCCTTTCCCCTGACTCCATATTGTCAAAGTCCTGCAGGCAGGCGGCAGCAGACTTACTTTGGGAGAGCTGCCTCTTCTGCAAGACTGCTCCCCATAGTGTTGGAGTGCCTGCAGTCTCCTCAGATCCCCATCACTTTAGAACTGTCTGCCAGCACTTGAAGGGGGTAAGATTATTTTTTTTATTTTTATATATTTAATTTTTTTTTTATATATTTAATTTTTTTTTTATTCTTTATTATTATTATTATTTTAAATTCTTTATTTTTATTTTGGTTGTGCATAAAATAACATTGGGCTTGCACAGCTCCAACAGCTGTTGCAAGCATTTCTTTGACAGGTATTACAAACATAACATGGTATACAGGGCCGGCGCGTCCATAAGGCGGCACAGGCGGCCGCCTTAGGGCGCACCGGCTCTGGGGGCGCAAAATTCCAGTGACCGGCAGGAGGGAAGTGCTCCCTCCTGCCTGGTCACCTCCTGGATCCCCGGAGCTGCTGGGGGGTGTGCGGCTGAAGTTGATTAGGAGGCGGCGAGGGAGCTCTCTGATCTCTCTGACCGGCTCCCTCGCGCGCCTTTTGCTGATGCCGTGGGAGCCGGAATATGACGTCATATTCCGGCTCCCGCGGCATCAGAAAACAGCCTGCGAGGGAGCCGGTCAGAGAGATCAGAGAGCTCCCTCGCCGCCTCCTAATCAACTTCAGCCGCACGCCTCCCAGCAGCCCCACTGGACCACCAATGAGAGACCCACGCCAGCACTCCAGGTAGGGAGGCTGGGTGGGACATTTAAATGTAATTTATTATTAAATTACTTTATTAATTACTGTGTGTGTGCATGTGAGTGTGAGTGTCTGTCAGTGTGTGTGTAAGTGTGTCTATGAGTTTGTGTGTGAGTGTGTATGTCAGTGTGTATGTGAGTGAGTGTGTGTGTGTCTGTCAGTGTGTGTGTAAGTGTGTCTATGAGTTTGTGTGTGAGTGAGTGTGTCTGTCGGTGTGTGTGTGCGCATGTGAGTATGTGTGTGTGAGTGTGTTCGAGTATGTGTCTGAGTTTGTGTGTGTGTGTGTGTGAGTGAGTATGTATTTTTATGTATGCCTGTCTGTATGTATGTATCTGTATGATGGTATGCCTCTGTATGTATGTATGTGTCCGTATGCCTGTATGTCTTGTACGTATGTTTCTGTATGTCTCTGTATGCATGTATGTAACTGGATGTATGTTTGTCTCTGAATGTCTGTATATATGTCTCTGTATGCATGTATGTAACTGTATGCCTTTATGTCTCTGTATGTACGTATGTGTGTGTCTGTGTGTCTCTGTATGCCTGTATGTCTTTGTATGCATGTTTCTGTATGTATGTATGTATGTGTCTGTATGACGATATGCCTCTGTATGTATGTATGTGTCTGTATGCCTGTCTATATGAATGTGTCTGTATGACGTTATGTCTCTGTATGCATGCATGTATCTGTATGTGTGTATGTCTTTGTATGCCTGTATGTATGTATGTATGTGTCTGCATGCCTGTATGTCTTTGTATGTATGTTTCTGTATGCCTGTCTGTATGTATGTATCTGTATGACGGTATGCCTGCATGTCTCTGTATGCATGTATGTCTCTGCTTGTATGTCTCTGCTTGTATGTCTCTGACTGTATGTGTCTGTATGTCTCTGTATGATTATTGCTGTCTTTGTATGACAGTGTACCTGTATGACTTTGACTGTGTGACTGAAAAATGATGCCTGTGTGCCTGTGGCTTGGGAGGAAAGACACACAGGTGAAGATGCATTTTTTTTTTTTTTTTAATGAGGGTTGGGGGCGCCAAAATGCATCTTCGCCTGTGTAACTAAAAATCCTAGCACCGGCCCTGCATACGGGGGTATTTTTATACTCAGCAGATATAGCTGAGCAACATATGAAGTATTATACAGTGGCAGTACACATACGATTTGCAAAATATACTGTGCAAACTCACTTTGTGTCAAAAAGGCAGAAAAAAACGCTTATTACCACTACACTTGGTACACGCTAGCGGAAAAATGATCCCACGCTAATGTTCAAAATATGCCTTTTGAAATACCCTGGGGTGTCTACTTTAAGAAATGGTAGGCCTTTGTGGGGTAGTTTGAATTTAAAACCTGCGAGGATGCTTGGAAATTGCACATAGGCCCAGCGTCAAAATTCAAAGTTTGGTAAAAACTGATATGGCTTGGTCTCCTATATGGCACTGTAGCTTCACGAAATAGTGCCAAAGACATTCATTGGGGGTGTCTTTTTACTCAGAAGACTTAGCTGAGCATAATTTGGGGTTTTTGAATTTAGTGGCACATATAAAATATACAAAATGCCCAGCAAAAATGCAATCCGTATGTAAAAAAATGCCCCAAATATTTTTTTACCACATACTTTGGCATATATTGGTGGAAAAATGAGGGCATGCTAAGGCACAATATGCACCTTATGAGATACCCTGGAGTGTCTACTTTTACAAATGGTAGGCCTTTGTGGGTTTTTTTTGAACAGTCAAACTGTTATAATACCCCAAATGGAAGCATAGGCTCATTAAATCCGTCTCTCAAAACTCTACTGTGAATACTGAAAAGGGCAGGTCTCCTGTATGGCACTGTAGCTTCACGAAATAGTGCCAAAGACATACAATGGGTGTGTCCTTTTACTCAGAAGACTTAGCTGAGCATAATTTGGGGGGTTTGAACTTAGTGGCACATATGAAATATACAAAATGCCCAGCAAAAATGCAATCCGTATGTAAAAAATGCACAAAATTATTTTTTACCACATACTTTGTCATATATTGGTTAAATAATAGGGGCATGTTAACGCACAATATGCACCTTATGAGATACCCTGGAGTGTCTACT
Source organism: Pelobates fuscus (assembly GCF_036172605.1). Classification (NCBI taxonomy): domain Eukaryota; kingdom Metazoa; phylum Chordata; class Amphibia; order Anura; family Pelobatidae; genus Pelobates; species Pelobates fuscus. The sequence continues at coordinate 122,512,299 of NC_086320.1, forward strand.
TTTACAAATGGTAGGCCTTTGTGGGGTTTTTTTGAACAGTCAAACTACTATAATACCCCAAATGGAAGCATAGGCTCATTAAATACGTCTCTCAAAATTCGACTGTGAATACTGAAAAGGACAGGTCTCCTATATGGCACCGTAGCTTCACAAAATAGTGCCAAAGACATACAATGGGGGTGTCATTTTACTCAGCAGATGTAACTGAATACAAAATAAAACTTTGTACAGGAATAGCACACACCAACTTTACAAAATACACATGAGAAGTTCTTTGTTATAAGTTTGTGTGCCAAAACCCCCCAAAAATAAAATTTTACTCCAATATTTAGCAGATGTTGGCGGTGAAATGGCTACGTAGAAAGTGTCAAAACAACCTTAGGTAAATAGCCTGTGGTGTCTACTTTATATAAATATATACTTTTGTGTGGCAATTTTGTTTTCTTTTATGGCTATTAAGCTTACAAGACAAACATACCAAATTCTAAAATCGCTCCACATTAAAAGTTTATTTTACTCCTTGTGCTTTGTGACCTGTAACTACCAAAAAAAAAACTTAAAATCCCAGACACATTATATATTCTGTAAATAAGAACAACTAAATTAATTTATTTTTAATTACTTTCCTTAACCTGCACTAATTGTGCACACATTATTATTGCAAAAACTGTAAAAAAAAAAAAAAACTCAAAATTTTTCATTTTTTTGCATTTTTCTGTTTTTTTTTTAATAAATAAGCATTTATGTATATATATGTTACATCAATTAAAGCCCTTTCTGTCCTTTAAAAAACGGTATATAATATGCGTCGGTGCAATAAATTAGTAAAATGCAAATTGAAGTTGAACGCAAACAGCAAAAAATGCAAAAAATGCCGTTGTCATTCAGTGAAAGACAAGCTTCTGAAGCTCTGTCCTTAAGGGGTTTAAATGGATGTTTTCAGGTTACAGTTTTTTGGCTTGTTTTTGTTTATACGTAAAAGCTGAATACTATAACCCATTCAGCCTCTCAGGAGTTATGAAATTTTGAGCAATGGGTTAATACACAATTTCTCAGTTGTATTACACATCCTTTCTACAGTGCAGCCATCTACAGATCCTATCACAATCAGCCAACATTGTGCAATATTCTATCGACTAACATAGAAGAGTTAAACCTTGTTATAGATCAAGCTGCAGATTGCCTTACAACTCCAGCTACTTTTCATGTTCCAGCCCTATGTTACTTCTCCAAAACATTAAAAAGGACAAAATGTGTAGTCAACTAATAAAACTGAGGGCTTATGTGCAAATTAGATCTTTAGAAGCTGGCTTGATAGTATAAGCTGGTTAGTATAATTCTATTACTGCTTTTCATTTACATAAAACACTTCCTATTGTTTATGGATTTTTGTGAATCTTATATACTGTGTCTTATCCGATTAAATCCAATTCTATACAGCCTGATAAATGCAAATCCTGCTAACATCATCCGAAATCCTGCAAGTAAAATGCATTATTAGTGTCCTGCTTGAGATCCACATGATGAATATCTCTCTGCTTGGAAGCCGCTGCACACAATGACTAACAGGCTTAGAGACAAAGAAGAGAACTCTGGTGAATTGAAAGCAGAATTGCTAATTATAGGACAAAATGTCAGTGCGGCAAAAAATAAGTGTATTGGAGAATTCCTCAAACTCTCCTATTTTGCACGAATTTTTGTATTTCCAATTTTAATCCAGAATCCTCCACATTTGCCAGGTGACACTAAATGTAACCATGTAAACAGAGGTTGTTTGGAAAAAAAAAAAAGACCATTATTACGTCAATCCCTAGCTTTGCCAATCTGTAGATTTCATTGTATTGGTATGGTGAAACTGTTAAGAAACCTTGAAATCTCTATCCATAAAAAGTGTATTTACCTGTGTCTGCCATCACGCTTGTGATGAGAATTAGTGTTGCTATTTGCTGGTACATTAAAACAGATGTCATTGCTGTGTAAAAGTATGACAAATACTAGCCTTTTTTTTTTTTTTTGGCCAGGTTCTGCAGCACATGGCTCTCTAATAAGTAACCCTTCATAGGATGCAGAAATGTAAATACACCAGATTACACAGGAAAATGACAGCTATGGGGAAGAAAGGAAATGGAACCTTTAAATATACCATATGAGAAGGAGATTTGTACAGGAAAAGGCCTCCATGACCCTGCTCTGTTACAGTTGTTAGTTATGATGTCATGTCATTGAGGGATGCTGATCTTTGAGATTTGTGCAGTGGTCACTAGAACTCTATGGTTTTACTACTCTTCCTCATTAATTTATTTACGCAAGTGTCCACCACACTGAAACGTTGCTGGCTTCATCTCATCACTGCTAAGACAGGCAATTCACTATAAGAGTGTTAGTGACTCTCAGATTACTTACCGATCCTTTCCAGCACATTAACCCACCTGAAGACAATCCACCCATGAAGCAAATAATTAACCTTGACCTGCTCCTAGACATCTATTGGGTCATTTGTTACCCCATAGCATAATATAGCAGCTGTTAACTTGCCTCTGACTTACCTGTGCCTTTATTTTGGTTAGTGGCATTCACAGCATTTTCCCCATGTGGGCATGTGGCATACCAGGAAAGTCCAGAGAAGAAGGAGGAAGAGATGACAAAAGACAACAAGGGGTACCCAGGTATTTGTGACTACTGAATAACTAAGGGACGGCACTCATTCATAGACCAGAATGAGGCTAGTGATTGGTGGAACCTGTTCATGGTTCATTAAAAACAAAAGAAGGGAGGTATGTAGAAGAGGATAAAGGCCTCAATTAATATTTTTGCTCAGTATTTACATATGAAAATGAAGGAAAGGGGCCTCAGTTAGGAAAAAGGAAAAATTAGCCATTTGTTACATGTGAGTTTACAGAGGAAGAGATTCTATTTCAACTGTCAAAAGTAAAAAGTGAATGGGGCCTGATGGAATACACCCAAAGTTATTAAAAGAGCTTTGTAGTGTACTAGCAACAGATTTATTTAACCAATCATTGTTAACATTAGTAGTCCAGGAAGATTGGAAGTTAGCGAATGTTGTGTCTATTCACAAGAAAGGTAGTAAGGCCAGTAAGCCTTACTTCAGCAGTGGGGAAAGTAATGGAAACCATGTTCAAGGATAGGATTGTTGAACATCTAAAATCACATGGCTTTCAAGATCAGAGACAACATGGGTTTACTTCAGGGAGATCATGCCAAACTAATCTTATTGTTTTTTTTGATTGGGTAACTAAAATAATAGATCAGAGTGGTGCAGTAGACATTGCTTACCTAGATTTCAGTAAGGCTTTTGACACTGTCTCACATATAAGTCTTATCAATAAACTGCAATCTTTAAGTTTGGATCCCAATATTGTTGAATGGGTAAGGCAGTGGCTGAGTGACAGGCAACCGAGGGTTGTAGTCAATTGAGTATATTCAAACCATGATGGTCTTCTCATTAGTGGGGAACCTCCGGGATTTGTACTTGGACCCATTGTCTTTAATATTTTTATTAGTGATATTGCAGAAGGTCTTGATGGTAAGTTATGTCTTTATGCTGATGATACTAAGATATGTAACAGGGTTGATGTTCCAGGAGGGATAAGCCAAATGGCAAATTATTTAAGTTAACTAGAATAATGGTCAGAGTTGTGGCAGCTGACATTTAATGTGGATAAGTGCAAGATAATGCATCTTGGACCTAAAAACCCAAGGGCAGAGTACAGTAAATGTGATAGTCTCCTAACCTCAACATCTGAAGAAAGGGATTTAGGGGTGATTATTTCTGATGACTTAAAGGTAGGCAGACAATGTAATAGAGACACAGAAAATGCTAGCAGAATGCTTGGTTGTATAGGGAGAGGTATTAGCAGTAAAAAGAGGGAAGTGCTTATGCCATTGTACAGAAGACTGGTGAGACCTCACTTGGAGTATTGTACACAGTACTGGATACCATATCTCCAGAAGGATATTGATACTTTAGAGAGAGTTCAGAGAAGGGCTGCTAAACTGGTTCATGGATTGCAGGAAAGAACTTACCAGGAAAGGTTAAAGGAACTTAACATGTATAGCTTGGAGGAAAGAAGTAAACAGTAAAGGAGGAGACTATATTTTAAAGAAGAAAAACTACCACAACAAGAGGACAGTCTTAAATTAGAGGGGCAGGGGTTTAAAAATAACATCAGTAAGTATTACTTTACTGAGAGGGTAGTGGATGCATTGAATAACCTTCCAGCTGAAGTGGTAGAGGTTAACACAGTGAAGGAGTTTAAGCATGTGTGGGATAGGCATAAGGCTATCATAGGCTAGCTATAAGATAAGGCCAGGGACTAATGAAAGTACTGAGAAAATTGGGCTTCCATGAAGCTCCTGTCGCATAGTTTTTGTGCTGATGTTAATACCAGTGGAAGCTTGGAAATCATTAGCTATGGAATCAGCATGACTTTTATGCACTATGCACCTCACCACTCGGTGACCCAACTCTGATCTTGCTCTGTGATTTTACATGGTCTTCCGCTTTGTGGCTGAGTTCCTGCTGTTCCTAAAGGCTTTAGTTGACCATAGAATATCTAGCTGGGATGAAATTTCTGAAACTGACTTTTTGCATTGGTGGCATCCTATCACAGAACCACGCTTGGATTCATGGAGCTCTTGAGAACAACCCATTTTTTTTACAAATGTATGTAAATGCGGACAGTATGGCTAGGTGTTTGCTTTTACACCCCTGTGGCAATGGGTTTGATTGATTGAAACACCTGAATTCAATAATTACCGTATATACTCGAGTATAAGCCGACCCGAATATAAGCCGAGGCCCCTAATTTTACCCCAAAAAACTGGGAAAACTTATTGACTCGAGTATAAGACTAGGGTGGGAAATGCAGCAGCTGCTGGTAAATTTCTAAATAAAATTAGATCCTAAAAAAATTATATTAATTGAATATTTATTTACAGTGTGTGTATATAATGAATGCAGTGTGTGTATGAGAATGCAGTGTGTGTATAGGAGTGCAGTGTGTGTATGAGTACAGTGTGTGTGTGTGTGTATGAGTGCAGTGTGTGTATGAGTGCAGTGTGTATATGAATGCAGTGTGTATGTATGAGAATGCAGTGTGTGTGTATGAATGCAGTGTGTGTGTATGAATGCAGTGTGTGTGTGTATGAGAATGCTGTGTGTATGAGTGCAGTGTGTGTGTATGAGTGCAGTGTGTGTGTATGAGTGCAGTGTGTGTGTGTGTGTGCGTGTGTGTGATGCAGAGCCTTGGTGGGGGGTGGGCATTTTTATTTTTTAATTATTATTTTAATATATTTTTTTGTTTCATTAAAACAATTTTATTATTATTTTTTTATTTTATTATTATTTTTATTTTATTATTATTATTTTTTTATTATTATTAATATATATAAATGTTTTCGTCCCCCCTCCCTGCTTGCTAGCTGGCCAGGGAGGGGGGCTTTCCTTCCCTGGTAGTCCAGTGGATGGGCACTGTGTAGGAGGGGGCTGTGAGGGCTGCAGAGAGATGTTACTTACCTTTCCTGCAGCTCCTGTCAGCTCTCTCCTCCTCCGCCGGTCCCCATTGTCTGTATTATGGAAATGCAAATTGCCATAATACAGACAATTGACTCGAGTATAAGCCGAGTTGGGGTTTTTCAGCACAAAAAATGTGCTGAAAAACTCGGCTTATACTCAAGTATATACGGTAATAGCTATGTCACAATACTTTTGTCCATAAAGTGTGTGTGTGTCTGTATATATATATATATATATATATGTATATATATATATACACATATATATATATATATATATATATATATATATATACAGGGAGTGCAGAATTATTAGGCAAGTTGTATTTTTGAGGATTAATTTTATTATTGAACAACAACCATGTTCTCAATGAACCCAAAAAACTCATTAATATCAAAGCTGAATATTTTTGGAAGTAGTTTTTAGTTTGTTTTTAGTTATAGCTATTTTAGGGGGATATCTGTGTGTGCAGGTGACTATTACTGTGCATAATTATTAGGCAACTTAACAAAAAACAAATATATACCCATTTCAATTATTTATTTTTACCAGTGAAACCAATATAACATCTCAACATTCACAAATATACATTTCTGACATTCAAAAACATAACAAAAACAAATCAGTGACCAATATAGCCACCTTTCTTTGCAAGGACACTCAAAAGCCTGCCATCCATGGATTCTGTCAGTGTTTTGATCTGTTCACCATCAACATTGCGTGCAGCAGCAACCACAGCCTCCCAGACACTGTTCAGAGAGGTGTACTGTTTTCCCTCCTTGTAAATCTCACATTTGATGATGGACCACAGGTTCTCAATGGGGTTCAGATCAGGTGAACAAGGAGGCCATGTCATTAGATTTTCTTCTTTTATACCCTTTCTTGCCAGCCACGCTGTGGAGTACTTGGACGCGTGTGATGGAGCATTGTCCTGCATGAAAATCATGTTTTTCTTGAAGGATGCAGACTTCTTCCTGTACCACTGCTTGAAGAAGGTGTCTTCCAGAAACTGGCAGTAGGACTGGGAGTTGAGCTTGACTCCATCCTCAACCCGAAAAGGCCCCACAAGCTCATCTTTGATGATACCAGCCCAAACCAGTACTCCACCTCCACCTTGCTGGCGTCTGAGTCGGACTGGAGCTCTCTGCCCTTTACCAATCCAGCCACGAGCCCATCCATCTGGCCCATCAAGACTCACTCTCATTTCATCAGTCCAAAAAATAGCTACTTGTGCCAGGAGCACACATATTCTAAACTCCCTACTGGGATTGTCTCTAAAACAAGTCGTTGAGGAGCCAACTCGTAAAGAGGCCATACTAGATTTAGTGTTAACAAATGGAGATTTGGTATCAGATATTACTGTTGGTGAAAGTTTAGGATCCAGTGATCATCAGTCAGTGTGGTTTAATATAAGAACAGTGACTGAGTCACACCACACAAAAACAAAAGTTTTAGACTTTAGAAAAACACTAAAATTAGAATATGTGTAAAGGAGTCATTATCAGACTGGAGCAATTTATATGGAGTCCAAAAGAAATGGGATTATTTAAAAGTTGCACTACTGAAGGCAACAGAAAATTGCATTAGGCTTGTCAGTAAAAACAAAAAAATCAAGAAACCACTGTGGTACTCCGCAGATGTGGCCAAAATAGTAAAAAACAAAAAGTTAGCATTTAGTAATTATAAAAAAACCCAGAGTGAGGAAGACAGAATGACCTATAAGATTAGGCAGAAAGAGGCTAAGCAAGTTATAAGAGCTTCCAAATCCCACACAGAAGAGAAAATAGCACAGTCAGTAAAAAAGGGGGACAAATCTTTTTTTAGATACATAAATGAGAAAAGAAAAGTAAAACAAGGATTAGTTAGATTAAAAACAAAAGAAGGAAGGTATGTAGATGAGGATAAAGGTCTAGCTAACTGCCTCAATGAATATTTTTGTTCGGTATTTACAGATGAAAATGAAGGAAAGGGACCTCAGTTAAGAAAAAGGATAAATGAGTCATTTATTACACGTGAGTTTACAGAGGAAGAGGTTCTATTTCAACTGTCAAAAGTAAAGACAAATAAGTCAATGGGACCTGATGGAATGCACCCAAAGCTATTAAAAGAGCTTAGTGGTGTACTAGCAAAACCATTAACAGATTTATTTAACCAATCATTGATAACAGGAGTAGTCCCAGAAGATTGGAAGTTAGCGAATGTTGTGCCCATTCACAAGAAAGGTAATAGGGAGGAGTCGGGCAACTATAGGCCAGTAAGCCTTACTTCAGTAGTGGGGAAAGTGATGGAAACCATGTTAAAGGATAGGATTGTTGAACATCTAAAAACACATGGATTTCAAGACCAGAGACAACATGGGTTTACTTTAGGGAGATCATGCCAAACTAATCTTGTTGATTTTTTTGATTGGGTAACTAAAATTATAGATCAGGGTGGTGCAGTAGACATTGCTTACCTAGATTTCAGTAAGGCTTTTGACACTGTTGCACATAGAAGGCTTATCAATAAACTACAATCTTTGAGTTTGGATTCCAATATTGTTGAATGGGTAAGGCAGTGGCTGAGTGACAGGCAACAGAGGGTTGTAGTCAATGGAGTATATTCGAAGCTTGGGCTTGTCACCAGTGGGGTACCTCAGGGATCTGTACTTGGAGCCATTCTCTTTAATATTTTTATTAGTGATATTGCAGAAGGTCTTGATGGTAAGGTGTGTCTTTTTGCGGATGATACTAAGATATGTAACAGGGTTGATGTTCCAGGAGGGATAAGCCAAATGGAAAATGATTTAGGTAAACTAGAAAAATGGTCAGAGTTGTGGCAACTGACATTTAATGTGGATAAGTGCAAGATAATGCATCTTGGACGTAAAAACCCAAGGGTAGAATACAAAATATTTGATAGAGTCCTAACCTCAACATCTGAGGAAAGGGATTTAGGGGTGATTATTTCTGATGACTTAAAGCTAGGCAGACAATGTAATAGAGCAGCAGGAAATGCTAGCAGAATGCTTGGTTGTATAGGGAGAGGTATTAGCAGTAGAAAGAGGGAAGTGCTCATGCCATTGTACAGAACACTGGTGAGACCTCACTTGGAGTACTGTACACAGTACTGGAGACCCTATCTTCAGAAGGATATTGATACCTTAGAGAGAGTTCAAAGAAGGGCTACTAAACTGGTTCATGGATTGCAGGATAAAACTTACCAGGAAAGGTTAAAGGATCTTAACATGTATAGCTTGGAGGAAAGACGAGACAGGGGGGATATGATAGAAACATTTAAATACATAAAGGGAATCAACACAGTAAAGGAGGAGACTATATTTAAAAGAAGAAAAACTACCACAACAAGAGGACATAGTCTTAAATTAGAGGGACAAAGGTTTAAAAATAATATCAGGAAGTATTACTTTACTGAGAGGGTAGTGGATGCATGGAATAGCCTTCCATCTGAAGTGGTAGAGGTTAACACGGTAAAGGAGTTTAAGCATGCGTGGGATAGGCATAAGGCTATCCTAACTATAAATAAGGCCAGGGACTAATGAAAGTATTTAGAAAACTGGGCAGACTAGATGGGCCGAATGGTTCTTATCTGCCGTCACATTCTATGTTTCTATGTTTCTATGTCCATAAAACCTTAGAAAAATCAGTCTTGAGATATTTCTTGGCCCAGTCTTGACGTTTCAGCTTGTGTGTCTTGTTCAGTGGTGGTCGTCTTTCAGCCTTTCTTACCTTGGCCATGTCTCTGAGTATTGCACACCTTGTGCTTTTGGGCACTCCAGTGATGTTGCAGCTCTGAAATATGGCCAAACTGGTGGCAAGTGGCATCTTGGCAGCTGCACGCTTGACTTTTCTCAGTTCATGGGCAGTTATTTTGCGCCTTGGTTTCTCCACACGCTTCTTGCGACCCTGTTGACTTTTTTGAATGAAACGCTTGATTGTTCGATGATCACGCTTCAGAAGCTTTGCAATTTTAAGAGTGCTGCATCCCTCTGCAAGATATCTCACTATTTTTGACTTTTCTGAGCCTGTCAAGTCCTTCTTTTGACCCATTTTGCCAAAGGAAAGGAAGTTGCCTAATAATTATGCACACCTGATATAGGGTGTTGATGTCATTAGACCACACCCCTTCTCATTACAGAGATGCACATCACCTAATATGCTTAATTGGTAGTAGGCTTTCGAGCCTATACAGCTTGGAGTAAGACAACATGCATAAAGAGGATGATGTGGTCAAAATACTAATTTGCCTAATAATTCTGAACTCCCTGTATATATATATATATATATATATATATCCACACACAAAGTCATGGGAAAAAGAAAGTATACCCAAATCATGACAATGACATATTACATCATGTCATGATTTATTTAACAAAAATAAAGACAAACAATTAAAACTCTATCATTCTACAGTAAGTGGACATCCCAGCACATTCACACCAAGGTCAGATTGTGCAATGCTCAGAGAAATTCGAAAAAAATCCAAGAGTTACATCTTAGACTCTACAGGCCCCAGTTAGCATGTTAAAAAGTTCATGATAGTATGGTTTGTTAGAAAGGGTTGCCAGGAGAAAGCCTCTTCTCTCTAAAAGGAACATGGCATCATGGCTTAGGTTTGCAAAGTTGCATCTGATCAAATCACAATACTTCTCAAACAATGTCCTTTGGACAGACAAGGTGGAAAATGTTTGGCAAAAACCAAATACATACCTCCTAAGCAGAGAATAATTTTTAGGGGATACCTATTTGATAAAATAACCTGGTGTCCAGTTATATACCACCCACTATAGAAATATATTTTTTAAATAATCAAAAATGTTTTTATAAGTGTGGAAAGTGCGATATAGGCAAAACATTAGGTCCTCCGTATGGAAAGACCTCAAGTTTTCAATCCTTTAGAAGTAAAAGGTGTTATGACATAGAAAGCTGTATTACCGGTCATTCTAAACAAGTTATATTTTTACTAAATTGTGAGTGTGGGTTCCAATATGTAGGACAAACAAAAAGAATGCTGAAAATAAGGCAAAGAGAACATACATATAAAATTAAAAGGCATTTTCAGCAACATAGTCTGTCTAAACATTTCTCATAGTGCCACAAAGTAAATCCCAAAAAGTTACAGTACTGTGGCATACAACAGGTTAACACCCCCTAGAGGGGAGGGATTTAATTTAAAAAAATGAACCCATCAAGAAATGTTCTGGTCATACAGTTTAAAAACTTTAGTTTCTTTAGGCTTAAATGCAGAATTAGAACTATCTAATATTCTGTAGAACACTGTGCCTGAGGATAACGCGTTGATGTGGAAGTGTTATTAAACTTTTAAATATGCATGAGGAAATTGGGATGCTCGGGCGCACCTCGACACATGTTATCCTCTCCACCACCCACCCCCCCACCATTGGCGGATCCAGGGGGGGGGCAACGGGGCAATTGCCCCCCCCCGAGATTCTCCCCTGCCGGCTAGTGCAGGGCTGGCATTGCCCAAGCGCCAGCCCTGCAATGTGCCTGCGGACCGGGAGGGAGATCAGTGATCTCCCTCCCCGGTCCGCAGGCACATTACTGACAGCCGACCGGAAGGGGAGGGAGAGAGGACCCGGGAGCTGTTACCAGCAGCTCCTCCGGGTCCTCCTCTCGCGAGATTTGGAGCGTTGCCGCGGTTACCACGGCAACGCTCCAAATCTCGCGAGAGTGAACTCTAGCCCTGGAGCGCGGGCTAGAGTTCACTGGAACCACTGGACCACCAGGGATTCCCCACTGGGACCACCAGGGATCCAGAAATGTCCCCCCTCCTCCTCAATAAAGGTAAGAAGGGAGGGGGGACATAAATATATTTTATTAAATACATTTTTTTTTTTTTTTTTTTTTTTTAATTAAAAAGCCTCCCTTCCCTCCTCCCCTCCCCCCATACACACTGACCCCATACACACACTGACCCCATGCACACACTGACCCCATGCACACACTGACCCCATACACACACTGACCCCATACACACACTACACACACTGACCCCATGCACACACTGACCCCATACACACACTACACACACTGACCCCATGCACACACTGACCCCATACACACACTACACACACTGACCCCATACACACACTGACCCCATACACACACTACACACACTGACCCCATACACACACTGACCCCATACACACACTGACCCCATACACACACTGACCCCATACACACACTACACACACTGACCCCATACACACACTACACACACTGACCCCATACACACACTACACACACTGACCCCACACACACACACACTGCCCCCATACACACAAACACTGCCCCCATACACACAAACACTGCCCCCATACACACAAACACTGCCCCCATACACACAAACACTGCCCCCATATACACACTGTCCCCATATACACACTGTCCCCATATACACACTGTCCCCATATACACACCGTCCCCATATACACACTGTCCCCATTCACACACTGTCCCCATACACACACTGCCCCACACACACTGCCCCACAAACACTGCCTCCATACACACACTGCCCCACAAACACTGTCCCCATACAACACTGTCCCACAAACACTGTCCCCATACAACACTGTCCCACAAACACTGTCCCCATACACACTGCCCCACACACATACTGCCCCGCACACACTGCACACCTATACACACACAGTGCCCTACACACCCTGCTGCCCCCCCATACACACATTGCCCCAAACACACACACACGACCCCCCCATACACACAGTGCCCCCCATACACACACTGCCCCACACATACATACAGTGCCCCCCATACACACACTGCCCCACACAGACATACAGTGCCCCCATACACACACTGCCCCCTAACACACACACTGCCACCCTTACGCACTCACACTCACTTCACCGCTCACACACACACTGCACCTTTCACACACACTTCACCCCTAACACACACCACTTCTCCGATGCCCTATATCCCAGCAGACCCCAGGTAAGTTGTCAAACTGTTCTTAAACGGTATGACTACTTACTCCGGGGTGGGATCCTGGCACTACTGGCACCATAACTACTACACTGAGCTGTAGTGGTTATTGTGCTAGGATTATTTTTTTTAAATAATCTACAAGTGCCCCTCCCGAGATCAGGCTCTGGATCCGCCACTGCCCCCCACTTCACCCACCCCATCTTATTCACATAACTTTTCTGAGGGACTCCGCAAAAAACAGTGTGATTTGCGTCCGAGGGGGCCGGAGCCGGGAGGACCCGAACACTCTGACGCACAATATCTAGACATGACACGAAGCAACATAGATACGCTATATCGACATCGGCAAAGGCCGAAAAGACAGAGGCAGGACGGGGACAGGCGCATGGAGACCCAGTCTCCAAGACATAAAACAAACAGACTGACGAGAGGATAGGAGCTAGATGCGAACACAACTCACATTTGAACAGCGAGTTACACAAAAAAAAGGTCAGACTCGCTAGAAGAACAAAGATAGGAACACAGGCATGAAAAGAACCAGGAAGAGGCTTATTTCGCATTCTAGGACGCATGGCCTGCTTATGGAATTTAAACATGCATATATAGACGAAATGGTTAAGAATGTAACGTAATGCATCAAACAGACAAACCACTCACAAAAAAAACAAACTCTGAGCTAAGATTTCCTTGTCTGTTCTACATCATTTCTGATATAGTGAATACAACTCCAAAAATGTTTACATTTATTTCATAATTTACTTGCAGAGCTAATTTTTATAGGAGAACCCATGTTGAAGCTATGATTTAGGGAATCACTTACTAAACAGTGACATGTAAGGAACTGGAAACTGAATTGCAAAATTAATTCCAAAATAATAGGATTAGATAAGTAAATAAGACCTTCACTTTATAATGTACATGTCAAATATCTCTTAGTATTGATGCTCCTGCCTTGATTTTCCCACCGACATGTATGCTTAACTACACGGCAGTAATCTATAGCAATGCAGTAATTCATCATTTATGTTCAGACTTTTATTATCTAGTTTGTTTATGTTTAAAAAGTGCACACACACACGCCAATGTTAAGCCTGTATGCATCTATATGAACGATGTTGTGGTGCTTGACAAAAACCTGTAATCAAAGAACAAAAATGTTCACATATCTGTGCCACTGTTCAGCATGTTTAAATGCACGTGTACGCTGTTGTGGCGTTTGTATATGTTTTTGTACTCACCTGCGCAACAAAAATAAAGAATAAAAAAAATAAAAATATGCACGAGGAATACAGCGGTGAGGAGCTACAGCGTCTCCCTGGACCACACACATAGATCCCAGCATTTAAGGGGAAACCGGTGACACGGACTAAATCCCGGCATTTAAGGGGAAACCGGTGACACGGACTATACCGGTGGAGCGGTAACTCTGCATACTGCTATGATTTCTGTGAATGCTTGTACTGTGGTTAGTGGAGGCAGTAACCACATTTTTATCCTGTAAGAGTTCCTATTAGGGAAAGGGGTTGGCTTATTTCAATAAACAGTATTACACTATATATGTTCCCTTGTATTTTTTTAAAGGGACAATGTAGGCACCCAGACCACTTCAGCTCATTGAAATGGTCTGGGTGCAAACTCCCATCACCATTAACCCTGCAGTGGTAATTATTGCAGTTTTTATAAACTGCAATAATTACCTCTGAGGGTTAACTCCTACTCTAGTGGCTGTCTACAAGACAGCCACTAGAGGGACTTCCCGAATTGAAACGGAGCTTTGATTCGTTATCTGATTCTGGACGTCCTCACGCTCTGCATGAGGACTTCCAGCGTCAGAATTTTCACTATAATGCTTTCCTATGGGTTAATCCTAATGCGAGCGCAGTGGGCGTCGGCCTGGGAGCATGGGCGGGTCCCGTGGCACTGAGGGGGCCTTGACAAAGGGGAAATCTATAGTGCCAGGAAAACGAGTTTGTTTTCCTGGCACTATAGTATCTCTTTAAAGTAACTGAAAGGGATACAGTATTTGCAACATAGTATCTAATTGGAAGTGCGTATTGGAAACGGAACACCCAAATACCCAGCTAAATATTAGACCACCCAGGACTCTATTACTTATTGGGCTTTTTATAATACAGCTGTGCAATTTTTATGGTTAAGTGGTAAATTATCTCTGACTATTATCTCAGGGCATTATTCACTAAGCACGGCCACATGTTTTTTATGTATTTAGACTAATGAGAATTAGTGAATGTTCTTGTTATGTGGAGCTGCTAAACTATTAGGTGTTTCAAGTATTGTTAGTATTCTATATTAAAAAAAATTTGCGCTCTCTTTTGTGTTTTTAAAAACCAAATACAGCATCTCAGCACAAGTACCTCTTATCAACTGTCAAGCAAGGAGGTAGCAGGGTGATAATTTGGGCTTGTTTTGCAGCCACAGGACCTGGGAGCCTTGCAGTCGTTGAGTCGACCATTATGTAATCTGTACACTAAAGTACTCTAGAGTCAAATATGAGACCATCTGTCTGACAGCTCAAGCTTGGCCGAAATTGGGAACTGAAGCAGCGTTGTAAAGGAGAGTGAGCCGAAATGCCTCCACAATGATGTGAGAGACTAAGTCATACAGAAAACGATTACTTCCAGTTAATACTGCTAAAGGTGGTTCTTTATTGAATCATAACGTGTACCAAGTTTTTCCACACATTTCTTTCTCCATTTTATCTTAAGTTTTGTAAAATAAATCATGGCATGGTGTAATATGTCATGTGTTGTTCATCTGAGGTTGTATTTTCCCAATTTTAAGACCTGCTTAGGAACAGATGATTGTTATGTCCTGATATGTAAAACCATAGAATTCAAAGGTGTGCTTTTTTCCCATGACTGCATGTGCGTGTATATGTAGTTATTTTTTGGTCAATTTATTTTCGAGATATTACTATCTCCCATACGTACAATATTCTATCCTCTGTACTGAAATCCCAGTAAGCCCGATTATCTGCCAAGTAGGTCATGACATCTGAGTTGACTTCACTGGATTTCACTTGGATGCCCAGCTAATATTGTCAGAGGAAGGAATAGAGTGGACGGAAATGTGTAACTGTGACTCACATGTAATTCCCCCACCTCCCACACAGTCTTTTTCTAAGACAATACTTTCTATGTTGACTTTGACATCATTTACTCACACAAATATTTAAAAACCTAAGCAACATTTTGGGTGTGTTGGTAACTGTGATACTCAATACTTATGGTACATAGAATACTCCAAAAAATGCCATTTCCTCTCTATTAAATGTGTATTCCTAATGCTATAGTGACTGACTTCCCCAATTTCTAAAGAATAAAGTAGTTTAACCTACCTGCGGTCTCTGCGTTGCCATCCCGAATCCACGGATGAGATTTGCAAAAAAAAAGTGTAACGCACACATTAAAACTGGGAAATACTTCATGCAGGGAGCTCCAGAAAGGGAGGGCCAATCCCTGACGACATCAAATGGAAGAAAACAAATATCCAGGCACACCTGAGGTTTATTCTAAAAGGCAGTCTTTTTTTATTTGAAACAATAAAGTGGAGACAACTTTTCAGCTCCTCTCTGAGCCTTTATTAAGTGCTTATCAAGTTAAGGCTGAGATTGTCAAGACTGATGATCTCAGCCAATACAATGCATTCCCATAGGAAAACATTAGAAGGCTATTGTGCATGTGTGGAAAAAGGCCCCACTGCACCAATCAGATAATATTTATGAGATAATTTGATTGAAATAGCCATTTGGACAGAAACTCCTCTAGTCGCTGCCACAAGAGGAATACAAACCCTGGACTATAAACATTGCCTTTCCTACAGAACGGCAATGCTTTACATTGCAGGGTTAAATGACAGAGACATGGCACCCAGACCACTTCATTGGAACTGGTCTGGGTGCCTATAGTGTCCCTTTAAGCAGCCATAAAACAGGATGTTTGAGTGAAGACATAAATATAATGAGAATGTATTAGCCAATAAGAATAGCAGTTGCTAGGAGGACTGTAAAAATCTTACGATTAGAATCTGTATTGCAAATCTTTACAAAACATCAGATCATCTCAAGCTATAGACTTTAAATATTAAATGACTATAAATGTAATTTTGTCAAA
This sequence comes from Pelobates fuscus, assembly GCF_036172605.1. Taxonomy (NCBI): domain Eukaryota; kingdom Metazoa; phylum Chordata; class Amphibia; order Anura; family Pelobatidae; genus Pelobates; species Pelobates fuscus. Next base: position 122,528,945 of record NC_086320.1, read on the forward strand.
TTTCAAAAGATATGAGTTAACTATGTAGATAACGTCTAATTTTAAGTTCTCCTTGTACAGAGTCTTATTCATCTGCTTCGCACCAGTCAGAATGTGATCAGGTGCGTGCAAGTAAAGAATTTCTTCTAATTACAAAAGGAAAGAAAGTGTGCAAGTGTGGTTTTAAAATATAAACTCTAAACATTCGAAAAAAAAAAAAAAAAAGTTTTTTTTTTTTCCTTTTTAAAACTACACCAAAGAATTAAAAGTATTTTATTATGTTTTATAAAAAAAACACCAAACACGCGCGTGCACACACACCCTCTCCCCCAGGTAAGGCAATAATACTTTTGTGTACCTATAGCGACACCTAGTGGCAAACATATATATATATGCTACCTCAAAAGAAAAAAAAAATTACCCTCAATATACAATCTTATCAAGAAAGCATGAATGAGAATAAACAGTCATAATTTTTACTTGAAGAAGTCTGGTCAAACAATGAAATGAACAGTGTTCTTTACGCAACGGAAGAGTCCTTAAAACGGAGGATCCAAAAGGATTGCAGAAGAAAGACAATAATACAAATTTGAACACTCACTGGTCAATGAGGGTAAGCCCTAACCATCCTATTCATCCCAAAAAAATGGTATTGTCTGCTTACAATGGCCCCAATATAATAGTTTGATAAGCTTTCCAAACTATTTCATATTTCTGGATAAACTTTCAAAATGATTTAATAGTATGTCATGGAGTTGTGTGTGAGTGTGAGTGTGAGTGTGAGAGAGAGAGAGAGACAGAGTGTGACAGAGCATACACAACTGCAGATTAACATGAATGGCATCACATAACGTATTGCACTTATGTTTATTAACTATAAACAGAACATTAAAATGTAATTATATAAAGTATTCATAAACTTTGTACGAATTTGAAGTATAAACATATTTTACACAATTTCCCTGGAAAGTAACTCTAGATAATGCTCGGCTACAGTCAATAAATGCCTGCAGCCAACACAATATTAAACAGCGCCAAATAATTTAATAATGATTAGTAATTGTGCTCAATATTTCCCACCTGTATACAAATCCATGTAATAAACATAAAAGAGAGGTTTCAAGTAAACTAGACCTCATAAATATAACAATGGAGAATAAATTGCTTTATTTGTGGCAGTTCCTGCACTGAGTAAAGCTGTAAATTCTGTTACCTTTAACTTGTACCAATAAAGTTTATTGCAATGCGCACGGTTTGTAAACATGGGACTTATGCTCTGCACTGAAGAAGTCACTGTGGAGGCTCTACATTGTGCTTTCCATCTACTTAGACGTGGGGGGGGGTAAGTAAAAAGTACTTTTTGAATAAACATTTTCTGGGCAGTCGTGATGAGTTGACAACAAACTAGGGAAACAGAAGATTACAGTTGAAAAGACAAATAGTTTAGTCACTAGACTATTTTGACTTTCATTCTCAACTCAAAACAAGTCCTAGAATAATTTTAACAGCTTCTAAAAGTTGGGAAAGTTTGGATATTGTTATTTTGATTTATGTCTTGTACTAGCTAGACTTGTATTCATACAGTAACGCCAAGAGAAATAATATCTAGAAAAGAAAAGTTGTCTTACATTTCTCCTGCAGCAATATCAATTGAGGTAGCATACTATCCTCAGTTTCACTATTAGACAAAGTTATAATGGAGCAAATTATACCACATCCATGTCAGGATAACATTTTCAGAGAAAAGTCAGTGTTTACATAAAAGCCTAGGGACATATCCAGTGGCAGTCACATAGACTGACACTAAAGGTGCTTTCTGGGTCAGTGCTGCACAATGTGCAGCACTGACGTTCAGCGTCTCCACACTTTGCATAGAGATGCTGAACTTTCCACATAGAAATACATTGATTCACTGCATCTCTTGAGGAGATGCGGCTTGGACAGTGGGGCTTTTGGCTCCGCCCCGCATCCTTGGCGGAAATCATCAATATTGATGATCTCAGCCAATCCACTGCATTCCTATAGATTGACGGAGAGTCAATTCTGATGATCTCCACCAAGGAAGCAGATCGGGGTTGAGCCATTGCCAGCAGACCCACGCAGTGCTGGGAAAAAAAGTGAGTTTTGAACTTATTTAAGGGGTGGGGGGGAAGGAACCTATATACGATTTTTATCACTATAGGGTCAGGAATACATGTTTGTATTCCTGACCCTATAGTGTTCCCTTAATGAAAATACAATACAGGTTTGGTGCTGTAATGAAAATTATTAAATGCTCCCAAGATTCCTTTTCACAAGTAAAACCTGTATGTGATAATACAGTTCGCAAACCCCTTATTTGTTGTCAATCACTTAATCATTAATTTCCAGAGTTACCAGAGTCTGGTTCCACCACTCAAATACCTCATGTTTTGCGAAGTTTACAACAGTTCCATGAATAAATCTAACGGGTTGTGACCCATCTTGGTGGGGTGTTCTTTGTGATGGAAGAAGACTTCCTTCCAAAATAGAGATGACACTATTACAAACCTACTACAAAGCATTGCAAGTATAAGAAACACAACACAGTAACAGCGTATGCTATATGATCATGCCACACTACACATTGTTACATAGTGTATTTTAATTATTAAGTCTAGGCAAAAAAAGCTTTAGGCAAAAAAGCTTTAGGCGAGGCTCCCCCTCCCTTTCCCCCCCGCCCCAAAAAAACACTAGTCCATTAATTCTTGCAGTACATGCTGGCACTAACTTGATACGGTCATGTATCATTGGTGGCATTGGTCCCTTCACAGCCTTGATAGGTTTGTTCACTGACTAATGATAGTGATGTTCACTAGAAATGTAATTATTGTGGTTTGGTGGACACAACGCAGGTTAGACAAAGGCTGGATCTCACCATTAAAATATTTGGAAGAGGAATCGGAAGGCAACTTATTCATTTTACACTGCTTTCTTTAGTACAGTGTTAATCTATAAAGGGACACTCAAATTCCCAAACTCACTTAAGCTTGCTGTATTGCTTTATGTGTAGAGTGTTGCCTCTTTTTTACATTTTACAAAAAGTGCAGATTTCAATACAAAATTGGCAGTTTTATAAATTAACCTTGGTACACCTCACTGGCTGTCAATCAGACAACAGGTCCTGTTACTTCCTGGTTTGGTTAGCTCAGTGGAGCTAAACTCAAGATGCTGCAATTACTCAGAGCACCTACCTTGCAAAAGCTTCTCACTGAGCTGCAGTGGAAAGTCTGCAATTGGACAGCCTCAGAAACTCTAGACAGGGTTAGAAGGGGAGGGTTTTCAAAGACAGGAGACAACAGATCTGCAGATATTGCAAGTTGGTTGTAGATATACCCCCAATGAAAAAATGCATGATGAAATGCATGCAAGTTTTCATTGTGAAAATGTTTTTTTTGTGTGTGTGTGTTTAGGCAGTGAAATGTCCCTTTAAAACATATATAACATTCACAATTATCTACAGAGTGAAATTATTAAAATTTCTGGACAGTCTTGTAATATTCAACTGACTCAGATGCAGTGAAGCTACAGTATATATATGTAAAAATTCAAAAAATCATTACCCAGTATTAACTCAGATTATCAATTCTATAAACATTGAACAGTAACTGAAGTTAAAAAAAAATGATGGCATCAGGATTTAAAAAATTGATTTCGCAATTGGTACGGCAATGGTAAGAATGAAAAACATAACATTGATCAGATAAAGACAGTTTTACAAAATACAGATTAAATAGGAAAATTAATACCAATTTAAATCCTTAGTATTCTCAGACAACTGGTAAAAAATAAAAAAAATTCACGGATCTCCAGAAGATGGACATTAACAGGCGGATTCAGTCCTATGTGGACGGGTTTCAAGAGATCTGTGGCATATCCATATATTTGTGCGTTCTGTAACGATTGTCTATTGCAACTTTTTGGTGAAAACACTTCATGCTGCAGCTTCACATCGCTGGCTGAACAAGATTTCAACAATCTGTGGGTCGGCAAGAGTGGATACGTCTCCCAGGTCCTTTTCATTTCGAGCTATCTGCCTAAGTACTCGTCGCATTATTTTACCTGGAATTGATAAAAAAAAAAAAAAGGCAATAGAATAGACTTAATACGCATTATATATAAAGTTATTACCAACAAACCTCCTGATTGCCAGAATATTTGCTGTAGAGTAATACCTATTACTCATTTGGTAACAAACTTGATAATCATTCTAATAATTGTTAGCTAAAATTACACAATTGTACAAGTTCATAAGAGAGTTTAAATCTTATTACATTCTACCATGTGGGGAGATTTATCAAGACAATAATAGCTGCAAAGTGCTAAATAATGAGCAATCACCACAAAACCAACTTTAAACTTATTTCAATTTACCACTTTGCACCCAAAACTCTTTTTGTCTTGATAAATCTCCTACACCGGCCTCGATTCAATGTTTTTCAATAAGCTTTTCAAATGATTTAATGTTTTTGGATAAATCATTCAAATAGTTTATCTACAAAAATCCACAAATACTTTCATGGTGACTTCTGTAGAAAAATCATTTAAAATATTTATCCAAAAATCTAAAATCATTTATAAAGCTTATCCCAAAAAAATAAATTTGAGGCCACAATGGTACAATGCTAATGAGTGGTTTATTGCCTCTATCAACCTGTGTCATCGTGGAATTCTCCCAATAGGTATTACTACGGAACAAAATAATAAACTGGACTAAAGAAAACGTAATTGTGCTTAATATAGATGTGTTGGCTTGTGTGCATTGTATGTATGCATCTTGCATATTGGAACTATGCTGTGCCGAAATATTTCTAGATGTCATTTATTATAAAATTATATATATTTTTTAAAATTTGCCTAAATATAGACATTGACAAATATAACTGCTACTCATGGTTCACATAATTCCAGAACCAATACTTTAATAATTTTGTATAATAAGAAACCAAAATTATAATGGATTTTATTCTTTACAGCGAGCGAACTAAGTACATTTACTAAATTATTATTCTATATCGAAGAAATGTTAATTTCAGATAGATTTGAACCCATATTTAAAATAAAATTTGATATATATATATATATATATAAATAAATAAAAAACATTAAACATTGATTTTCTCACCCCTTCTGGGTGGTATGTTTATTCCCGGGTCCTCTGCCAGAGGCCTGGGAGTTTGAGGGTTCTGCGCAGTATCTTAGGTGTTCATAGAACTGCACTCTTCTGGACAGCGATCTCAGATGTCCCACCTGGAATCTGTTGAAGCCACTCCCCTGACTTGGGAATTACAGCCCCGAGTGCTCCTATCACAACTGGGACTACTACTGCCTTCACTTTCCACATCCTTTCTAGTTCTTCATGCAGTACTTGTAATTCTCCACCTTCTCATGGTTCTTCTTCCTGATGTTATAGTTACTGGGTATTGCCACATCCACCATGACTGCAGTCTTTCGTTCCTTGTCTACCACCACAATGTCGGGTTGGTTGGCCAGCACTTGCTTGTCTGTCTGGATCTTAAAGTCCCACAGGATCTCAGCCCTGTCATTCTCGACTACCCTTTGTGGTATCTCCCATTTGGACTTCGGAAAGTCCAATCCATATTCTGTGCAGATATTTCGGTACACAACCCCAGCAACCTGGTTGTGTCTCTCTGTGTATGATGTTCCTGCTAACATCTTGCATCCAGCTACTAGGTGCTGGGCTGTCTCAGGGGCCTCTTTGTATAGTCTGCACCTTGGGTCTTGCCTGGTGTGGTAGACTCCAGCTTCTATTGATCTGGTGCTGAGTGCCTGTTCTTGTGCTGCTAGGATTGGTGCCTCAGTGCAGCCTGAATATATTTTTATTTATTTAAAGAAAGTAGAGGTAGAGTACAGAAATTTTACCTGAACGTGTTTTTGGTAAACCTGGAGCATTTTGTATGAAATCCGGTGTTGCTATTGGTCCAATTTTTTCTCGAACTATAAAATAAGAATAATCAACAGTAGTTATTTGTTAAGCACACTAAACACTCAGCAGATCTAGAGTTATTTATTCTGTAATCAAATCGACCAGAAAATGTAACACAAGCATATAAAGATTTTCCTTGTAAGAATAAACAAACATAAAGCATAAAAAGAGTAAACAGAGAGAGAAGGATACTTCCAAATGGGTAATATAAGTAACATTACCACAACAGCTCACAGTAGTGGTTAGCTACACAGAGTCCACTGCTGGTTTATATCAAACCATTTAAAAATGGTCACATGAATAATTTCACATTATCAGGGTCTGCTGTTTTCAAACTGTAGGACATTAAATCGGCTGGCACTGTGGGGGCAGCTGTATTGATATTAAACCTTTAAGTTTCACCTGCTTTGGTGTTGTGTACTAATAAACCAATAATGTAGTGTAATAACGCCAATAGAGTGAAAGAAAGACTTTAAGAGACACGACACTCATGATAAATCTAATGCACAGCGTTTATAGAAAATAACGACAGGATGCACCTTCAAATGGACCTGAACTACACACTTAAAATACATGCAATGCAGCATTCAAACACTTCTGCAACACATTTTTTAAGCAGTATCAGAGGAGGACATACGTGACAATAAATTGAAACGGACAATAAATGGTGAACTTGCAACAGTAGGAGAGAATGCGGAGTCAAATGGAACTCCAGGTTCAGTTGTGAAATGTTTGCACAATGGATAGAATGTTGAAATAATTATTCTCGAACTCGCACATGCAACCAGTTAGTTGGTGGTAACCACATATCATATGTAAGGCACAAGCTCTCAAGAGTGTAAACTGGTTGGATGGAATGAAAATGTATCTGTTCGGCATGGCTTTTTGGGGTGTGCGGAAATGGATTCATGTGTGCAGATGATAAAAAGTGATATTCAGTATGTATTCAGAGATGTATGACTTATAAGATAGAGATATTTGAGTATGCATGACTGCATTGGGCATGTCTTACCCATAAAATAAACAAAACACATTTGCAACTTACCTTGTTTCTTTAGTTCATCTGCAAGTAGCTCTGTGAATTTGTTCCCATCTTTTAGAATGACAAAGCAGTAAAGGCATTCTCCTTTAACCTTGTGTGGACGGCTCACGACGGCAGCCTCGGCTACAGCTGTGTGCTCTGCAAGTGCAGACTCTACCTCTGCAGTACTCAGCAGGTGACCTGGCGGAATAAAGCATCTACTTTAAAAGTGGTTAGTCCACTTTAGTAATGTTTTATGATCTTTATTAAAAAAAACTGATAGGCTACTACTGAACAATCTTCAAAATGATAAAAGTAGACTTTATATGTCACTGTTTACAAAGGCTCTACATTCAGAATGTTATAAAAAAAGGTGGCCATGTGCAGTGTGTAACACTACACTATTATAACGGAGAGGTTTGCTAAATTTTAAATTATTCTATTAAGTCATTCCTTGAGTGAATAATAATTAATGGTTACTACAATGCTCGAATCACAATGCCGTAACAATTGTAATATCATTTTATGCACATTTCCTGCATGGTTTCTAAAATATTGTATTGATCTAGAACGATTTTCTAGAAGTCCTTTTTTTTTTTTTTAATCCTTTATTTAAATATAGGCATTCAAGTACAACAGAATTGGTACAATTAGTGTCTGTTAAAGAAGAGCATTCAAAAGCCTGTATATTTACATTCAAAGTGGAAGGGGAAACATTCTCCAGAGTAAGAGGGGTACAGAACAGCGCAAACACAGGACAAACAAATGCATCCAGAAAAATAAAGCATAAAGAGTAAGCACAATAGCTAAAAACAATTGCTGAGGGTTGGAATACGGAGTACCGGTAGAACCCCCATCATACTACTTTGTTGACCATTGAACTGCTCCCATGGCACCAAAATCTTATGGAATGTGGATAAAGTATTTCTGACCTGCACTGTCAATTTGTCCATGAAGTAAATGTCTTCAAGAGGACCTGTGCCATTAATACGTACTCAGCCTGCAACCATTGAGCATGTTAAAATGACTCTACTCCCTTGTGGTCATTCCCTCTATAGGCTGGGAAAGCAAGAGAGCTCAGAGTAAAAAAAATCTATGGAAAATGTTAAACACCAGTAGAACACCTCCCTTCAGAACCAGGCCTCCCGTGGGCAGATCCACCACATGTGCATGTATGTAGCCTTCACCCCACACAAGCGCCAACAGGCATTCTCTATAAGCCCTGTTTTAAATTGTATCCTTCTATGTAATTAAATTGGGAGCTAGTGTGAGCATGGCACTACCTTTCTTCTGTAAGACTTAAATAAGAATTAGCTTTTTGAAAACTATTCTGGCAGTTGACTTCACAGTCTCAACATCGCACATGGTTAGATCCTGCTCATAGAACATTTCATGTGCAAATACTTGGGAACGTGGATTTTTTACATCACTTAATCTTCTATTTACACAACAGCAAAAAAGAGATGGATTACAACAAATGTCTAAATATAGCTTGTGTTTTGCCTTTTACATTTGTGGGAACATTTTGAAGATTACCAGGATTTTTGCTTTCAAACAGAAGAAGGTGATGGCCCTGTTTAAACAAGTTTACCGAATAAGCAGAGTAGGATATAATTATACAATAGGTCAAATGGATTTCACACTTGGTAAAAATTGATTGCTAGAAACATTTATAAAGATATGAGAGCTTAAATATTATTTAAATATTATGAGGGTATAAATTTCCCATTAGGCAGAGTAGGGACCTGCCTACAGGTGAATGTCCTGTAGGTGGCGCCTATTTACTGCACTAATGTAATTTTTGAGCTTAGGTGGGATGGTGAGGGAAGACAAGTATCAGATGCTTTTGGTCCGTGTCCTCTGTAGTCCACTCAGCCTTCTATGCACCCTGAGCAGAGGGTGTAAAGATCAGTGCAGTCTAAGCTCCTCCAATGTTCGAGGCTAGACAGGAAATGGAAGGGATCATTTCCCATGTTAATCCAAAATGTAACCCTTTTCCAAACCTAAACAAACCATTTTACTAGTTCCAAATGCAAGCACTCAAAGACTAAATCTAAAACAAACCCCTTTACCTTAATCCTAGGTTTCACACCTCCTAAATATTAAACACACCATGTACCCAGATACTAAATTTAACCCCACACCTCACTCGAACCCTAAACATCTCTTATACGACCTATGTAGTCTAACTCGGGCATTAATCCCTCTCTAATGTTAAATTAAATATCCCCTTACCCTAAACACTTCTAACATTTTTAACCATGTGTTAATTTAAGCAGCTACATACACTCACTATACTCACAGATTCAAAACACAATACATTACAAATAGAAATATGCACATTAATACATATACACAGTTACCAAATAATATATATTAAATATTAGATTTTTCTATAACTGCAATGCCCAGTTAATAAATTATTATTATACCCACTATAACTTGCTTTTTGTTTTGGTGGGGGGATACCTTAGAGTTCTATGCCTATAAGATCTTGACATGTAAATCCGACCGTGTATATGATTTATTTGGAGGAGAAGAATTTAAGTGAGTCAGTGACAGGTTGAAAGTGAATGAATGATTGTAACAGATTTATTTAATATGCCTTCTAGAGGAAGTGAGGTTTTAGTAATTTTTGAAAGTATTGAGACTAGTAAAGAGAATTCTTGAAAGCGAAAGTCAGAAATGTGAGTATGGTCAGTGGGTGGCACAAGTCTATTGCATAGCAGAGGACCCTGGATGGGACATGCTTATTTTTTAGTGAGCATAGGTAGATAGGGGCTGTGCTATGAAGTGACTTGTAAGGAGCAGGATTTTAAAGTGAACCCTAAATTGCACGGGAGGTCATTCCAAGGACTGACATAGTTGGATAGTTGTGGTAGGTATGAAAGAGGAGTCAGTTTATAGTAAGGGGGTAGGTTTGGTATGTAGAAGATCAATGAGGAGTAAGTTGCACTAAAAAGATGGTATATAATTTGGGCATGAAAAAGCATTCTGGTTGCACCTTGTGTTGCACAGGGGACAAATTAATGGTTTAATTTTAAGATCGAAACAGTGTGATTTGGAGATGAATTGGATGTGAAAATTAAAAGATTTTCAAAGAAGCAGCTCTCTTTGGCAAAATCTCCATGCAAAAATCTAAACTTACTCAAAATGTTCTAACAACAACCTGAAGATATATTCTTTACGAGTGGATCCACCCAACTCACCCTTCAATGTCCCTACTGCAGACAAAAGTACATTTCCTTGTACGTATGGATGGAAAGGTCAACCCCGGTTTTAGGGTCTGCATGGGTGAACTCTGCTTGACACAATTTCCATACACCCATGGAGGGATTCTTCTTCAATATAAGCTCACTTTAGCTGCATTTAGAGATAATCTTGACTTTGTGTTCTTTTCGACGTGTTGTTTCATTGTGTTTTGATTCTTGATCTGTTATTTTTTTTAAAAGCTGATGGATAATGCATGTAAGGCTGTACTGAGGTCAGTCATAAAACTTTTCTTAAAAGCTGAAAGCCTTGTGTACCATGCCTAATCCATCAATAAAAATGTACAGACACTAAAAGATATATCACAGTTGTAAAAGGGGAGATCTAATAACATGGTGTTGAGTGGCACCATTGACATAAAGCAAGACTGATACAAGTTTTGCAAGTGACCAGGGAGAAGGGGAATTGGAAGGAGGGATAGGGGGGAAGTTCTCTTTTAAAAAGTTTAAGTTTTCAATAAATTACAAAATACTTCATTAAAAGCTCATCGGGTCTTATTTATTTTAAAAAAAATTGTATATAAGCGACAATACTCACTTGAAAACTTGTTCATTATGGAAATTAAAAATAAATGTTGCCAGATTATACGCAATCTATAGTATACCTGAAACGTTCAGCATATCATCAATCCTTCCTGTAATCCAGATGTAGCCATCTTTGTCTCTCCTACACCCTGTGGACCAAAGAACATGAAATGGACACAGTCAGGTCTGATAGTTAATGGCAGACAAGACATCACTGCTACTCTTATGTCCATGCCGTTTGAGGCTCATACTTAGATTAAAGAAACGTGTTTTGAGACGGCAGTATTGCCAAAGTGTATTTTTAAAAAGCAAAAAGAATATAAATGATCTAATAACAAAAACATTTTCTTAATGGTACATCCATAACAATAATTATGCGATACATCACAAACTTGAGGGGTATGAAACTGGATGAGGATTGGTGCTGCTCAAGGGACGTAACCCCACCAAGAGGTGGCTGGAGCTCCCACAGAAGGGACATGTCAGTTTGGCATCAACATACACCAAGCTGACCCACAGCCTCCCTAACCAATCCCACTCAAAGCAGATCATGAAGAGAGCGCTGCTGAAGCTCTCTCTGCATGGTCCGAGTGCCCTCAGCACAGCGAGAGTACTTTGTTAGATGCTGGCCAGAGTCAGTTCCACATTCGGGCACACGAAGGAACAAAAACGGGAAAGCAGGCCTGAAGCCCGAAATCAGGATGGGCCATTTGGGGAGCATAATTATATAGATCTGCTAATCGTTTGTATTCACCTCTTTCGTATTTATGCTAGCTATACTCCTTGGTTAAACTTAGTTGGCATTATGCCAACCAAAATAATCAAGTACATCAAGGTCTGCCTTTTTTTTTTTTTTTTATCTATTTTTGCTGATGATACCAAAGAAGGTTAAAAAAAATTAAAATTTCTGGGGTTGGTTTTTTTTTATTTTATTTTTATTAATAACAGCAAGGGGGAAAGGCATAATTTCATAGACTTTTTTTCCTAAATGTACATTACTACATATCTAACTATCCTCTTGCATACAGACGTCATATAAACAGTGCATTTAGATATACACTACTTTGGAACTTGGGAGCATTCAACAGCCTGCACAATTATTACATGCATATTTAAATCACTTTAATTTTAGGAAAATGACAGGCTGCAACTTGACTCTGCTGTTAAAGATACATTATAGTCACCAGAACGACTACGGCTTGTGTAGCCTTGATAGTAATGTAAAACACTGCCCTTTGAGAGAAAAGGAGGAGGGTTTACATAGTAACATCTCTAGTGGTAGTGGCAGTCACTCAGACAGCCACTAGGAGGTGTAATCTGGGTGTGTGCTACACAATGTGCAGCACTGACGTTCAGCATCTCCTCGCTTTACATGGAGGTGCTGAATGTTCCTCATGGAGAGGCATTGATTCAATGCCTCTGTATGAGGAGATGCAGAGTGGCTCACCTTTTACCTTTCTAACTGCGGGGCCTGGACACCAAAATGGCGCTTTTATAAATATGATGTCAGGAATAGCGGTTTGTATTCCTGACACTATAGTCTTCCTTTAATGCTGACTGAAGAGAAGGTCACCAATCAAGAGAAATAACTATACCCATAGTACACAACTGGACCCCATTTATTATTTTTACAAATAATATTTTATAAATAATATTTAAAAGTTACTATTAAATAATTCCTTTAACCACTTTAGAAACCGCTTACCGTCTCCTGCAACATAATATCCAGGGAACTTTCTGAAGTAGGTATTTTCATAGCGTTCATGATTGCCATACAAAGTTCTCATTATTGAAGGCCATGGCTTCTTGAAGACCTGCATTAATTAGATTACATATCAAAGAGTGAGAGAGAGAGAGAGAGAGAGAGAGACACACACACACACACACACATGTAAATCATAACCTGGCACTGCGCCTTTGATTTGCAGGTCTTTACTTATATTCCAAGTGTAGAATATGATAATGAATGTAGAATCTAAAACGCCCCCCATTTTCCCCAGAGTAAACAATGAAATCCACAGGCAAACCGGTCAACATAACATTGTTTGAACACCTTACTGCAGAGCCATTTCCATACCCATTACCGTAATCTTTACTTCAAAATCATGGACAGCCAGTGTTAATTTTGGCGACCAACAATATTCATCAGATTTAGTTGACTAAAACAATTCAAATTACTAAAATACAACTAAAACAGCTTTTTAGTCAAAATTGAAGTTTGTTGTCAAAATTAACACTGCAGCCACCTACATACAAAGACTAGAAATGTATGCACCTCTTCATTGAGACACCGGTCCTAGTAAAATGAACTAAATTTACACTTTGGGTTAGTGAGTTACAAAAAATGTATTTCGGCATGAGTGTAATAAATAAAATATTATTATTTACCAAATAACCTTCGGCTTCTCCTTCCAGTTCTTCTCCATGTTCATTCAAAACAGCCGGAACAACTCCAAAAAACGGGAAGGTCTGGAAAATTATTAAGAATCATTTATGTCTTTAGGGAAATAACTGCAGTAATAAGCACAGCAAAAAACCTTCTTGATGTCTGTAAGGGGATTGTAAGCGTGATCTCATTTGTATACAAGGACCAGGTTTGGAGATAAATGGGTTTTCATAGTTGAAATGCAAGGACATCCAAACCAAATATTCAGTCTTATGCAACTAGGTTATTTTATTTGGCACCTCATTCACAGTTAAAAACTAAAGGAAGCGTGTTACCAGACTGTGTAAAGATATTACTTAACATCCACATGTTTATTCAGGGTCAGGATTTCGAAGTAAATTTCAAATTTATGGTCAAAATAACCAGACTGCAAAAAGTCAGCTGTTTTCAGTTTGGCTAAACAGTCATGACCACTTATGCTTTTTGAAGTTGTCATGGTGGGTAGGAGTCTGGATGTGCAGTGTTTGTTCTTGAAACACTGTAAATTCAGAGTAATTTGCACTTGTGTGACAGGGACAAATTACACCCTCAACAAAGCAACTTACAGGCAAAAAGAAAATTTCAAGAAGATACATCCCCATGACAGCCTCCCAACACGTTTCCTGCTGCATGGCACTTAATGTTAGGAACAATATATAAAAAAAAAAATTTGGCACTATGTTGCTGTGTTTACATTTCTTGACATAAATGTTACGTTTTACTGGACCATTGAATCATGGACAGTCCGTTTTTCTGGCACTGGAGGGTCCCTCTCCCTCCCACCCACCAATGCCCGGTTACTGAAGGGGTGAAAACCCCTTCAGTCACTTACCTGGGACAGCGGCGATGTCCCTCGCCGCTGTCTCCGCCTCCGCGACGCTCCTCCTAGTGATTACGTCGGCCGGTGGGCGAGACTAATCTCGCTCACCGGCCGAGGAGACCTAATGCGCATGCGCGGAAATTCCGCGCATGCGCATTACGTCTCCCCATAGGAAAGCATTGAAAAATCATTTCAATGCTTTCCTATGGGGTTTTGAGCGACGCTGGAGGTCCTCACACAGCGTGAGGACGTCCAGCGACGCTCTAGCACAGGAAACCTGTGCTAGAACCCAGGAAGTGACCTCTAGTGGCTGTCTAATAGACAGCCACTAGAGGTGGAGTTAACCCTGCAATGTAAATATTGCAGTTTATGAAAAACTGCAATAATTACACTTGCAGGGTTAAGGGTAGTGGGAGTTGGCACCCAGACCACTCCAATGAGCAGAAGTGGTCTGGGTGCCTGGAGTGTCCCTTTAAGAGCATATTTATACCATTAATAGTGTTAACAGGTGTTTCCACCATTGTGCTCCATCCAAATCATTGGGACTAACCACCCCCGTACTAATATTCTGGGTTCCACTGTTTAATGACATTTATAAAAATGTGTGCTTTCCTTTTTTTTTTGTATACAGTCCTCATAGACCCCAGGACTTCTCTTTCCTAAAGTTTATTTGTTTTTATCCCTTGTCTCCCCTCCCTTCCACACTGAACTAAGCCTTCCCTCCTGCCTATACCCTCTGCAATTTTTGTTAGATCCCCATCCTTCCAGTTTCTCCTTTCCCTCCCTCCCTACCATTCACTCCCCCTCTCTTCGCCGGCTAAAGCACGCACATGTGTCCTATGCCAGTAAAACAGTCCGATCAGAGGTTTCTCTATGAGAAGCCTTTGACTGGACGTAGACGCAACTCCCATGACGTCAGACAGGGGTGCACCAAACAACACCATCAGCTTGATTACTGCAAGTAGAACTAATTTTGAAAGAGCTGTTTGAGCGTTTTTGTGGAGGGGGGGGGGACCGATACAATAGGGCATTATTCTAGGATATATGAAAAAGGATTAAAAAGGATTCCCAACAATTCACATTTTATTGAATAAGCCTGTCCGTTCTTAAAAACCATACATATTAACCGTTTTAGATTGTGTGATTCTCAAATAATAAATTGTAACAGCATAAAAAAAAAAAATACTTTGCTATATGGCATGGTCTGTAAACGTAAAAAAAAAAACAAAAAAACTCTCCAGGTGTATCAAAATTACGGGACTTATCTACTCAATAACTCTAATCAAAAGTTTAATTTGAGGTACACATTGAAACCCATGAGTGATGCCCTCATGAAAAATAGGGTATTGCAATGAGCTTAATGTACCGTTGAACAGATTCAAAATCTTCATCAATTTCAATAAATAAATAAAATAAAAAAATGTGGGTTTGAAACCGGAGTTGGAAATGACATGTTTTCTGCTTCAGAGGACTTAAAAACACTGAACATCCACCGAGCTTGCGGTTATATGTAAAACGTATGGCCTACCAGTGAAAACAGAGATGATTAAATATCTGGGAATTGATCTCACTTCAGACCCCACGACCCTATTTAGAGTCAGCTACTCTCCCCAACTATGAAAGCTGAGAAATGATACAGGAGATAACTGACCACGGGTTGTGTTGACCATAGATGCTATCATTAATATGCACTACTCAAACACTCCTTACAGTATATAAAAATAAAATAAACACAGAACATGTCATTCTGTATTGAATGAAAACTGCAATAATAATATTTGCCAACAAATGGTTATTGCCATGTCTGGAAGATTCTCGATTGTACCATTAACCATGTATAGAATTTTATATCTAGAATCAATCTTCATTTGTGTATCTGAGACACCACAGACACACTGGGACTCTTTCCATTGCAAACTGTATCACTGGCCAGTATGTCCACATATCTGCCATATTACATCATTTCTTTTTATTTGTTCAGTATTCTTATTAACCTTTCCAATCAGTTAAATATTGTGATGGGTAATTGACACTAAGCTCAATGCAACTAAACGGTGAGAAGCCGAATATAAAATATTTGTGAAAAGAAGACATGATTCCAGAATATGAATAGATATTGAATGTTATTTATTGTGTATAACCACGGTTTCCTCAATGCAAACATCAGTCTTGTAGATTGATCGTAAAGTCATTCCAAGGTGTGGTTCAGTCCATAAACCTCAGTTCATGGAGTCCAACCTGTTCACATGTTCCTTTCACTCATTAACCCATTTAACTGTATATAAATTAAATATTCTCTGTCACCATGACAACTTCAAATAAAGTATTTTCTTGCCTCATAAATGGCTTCTAGTTTCAAATGAGTTGGTAAACGTTATTCACGCATGGTTCTATGGTTTTCCACCTCAAGTGACACCGAGAAAAATGGTTTTCTTTACATGAAAACACAATACGTGCTGCTGTTCCAAGAAGCATTTTTGCTCCAAATAGATTGATTCCAAAGAATGCTTGGAAATGACAATGTTAAACTCAGACATCTTGCATACAGTAAAGTTCTTGAATTGGGGTACAAATTGAGGGCTATATGGGAATAACAAGTTTCTAGAAATGTTCTATAATCATACAGGGGATAAGAATCACTGTTCTACAATGAGTGATATCTAAAGAAGTAATTGCCCAGAATACTAGAACAGATGGGACTAATGAACAAGAAGTTTATATTCACTAAACAGTAAGTGAACAAGTTAGTTATGAAATCACTGCAGCAGAAGAAATGTCTTAACACAGTCATGGCACCCCAGGGACTTCGGCTCTTTCAGCATCACTGAAAATGTACCACACAGAAAGCCGATTTACAGGCTTAATATAATGATCAGTCCAACATTATGGGTTACACATGTGATTTTTACGATTTAAAGAGTGGTTTGTTAAATTTGACCTAGGCTTCACATAGACTTGAAATGAATGAAACCTTGTCATAAATGGTAGTTATAAGAAAAGCAATTCAAAATAAGAGATTACAAACTTTGTGCTGTGGGTATCAGAGTAAGGATCCCTACCAAAACCAAATTCTGGTGTATTTTCCTGAAATTAAATAAAGTACAAAGTACCATGACAGGGTACCGGTCATGGTACTTTGTTTGCCACACTGGGTAATATATGCATTTTGTGAAAGAAAATTACCCCCTCTCCATCTTATTCATACAGGTACGATGAACCCCAGTAGTTTTCATTATAAAGATAATCTCAGTGCACCTAAAGTGTATTTGTGCTTAAATTCAAAATAAAAGAGAAAGTTTCTCATTCAATGCTAGTTACCAATGGATTGTGTTCATGTCATAGTGAATAGCACTTACAGCTGATCCAGGTTTTAACGGTGTAGCAGCAGGAAGCGGGGTAATAACGTGACCTCCCTAGAAACAGAAATGGATGCTTTTACAGAAGCAACAAGACCTTAACTTGAATGCAGTTCAAACACACTTAACATAATAGTTCCTCCAATTTAATCTAGTATTCAGCAAATATATATATACACACACACACAAATAAATCAGGCCTTAAAGTTTCAGGTTCTACAGTACTAGCTAGGCTTTAAAAAAAAAAAAAAAAAGTCTGCAAGCCTCAAAGGTTCATGATACAGTCAACACTGTGTAAATGCTGCCGTCCATGGAAATTTTTTTTACTAGCTAATGGGTAGTCGTGAGTATTTATCTATCTAAGCCAGTCACCAAGCATGTGATTTTTGTTTCAAAGAAGTTGTGTTACTTACAGTTTCTGTCTGCCAAAAGGTGTCAACAATAGGGCATCGCTGATTGCCAACTACATTATAATACCAAAGCCAAGCTTCTGAATTTATAGGTTCTCCTACGGTTCCCAGAACTTTCAAGGAATTTAAATCATACCTGCAAGACATAAAATGGATTTTAGATCTGTAGTGGAGGAGGACTTTTTTTTTGCAAAACATATTTTAGACTTCTCTATAAGTTATAAATATATTATATGTTCTATTCGCATTTATACCATGATGTAATTAAAATATTGCTCAAGCTCACGGACAAGAAAATTAACTATATATTACAGTTCTCAAAATGATGTATACTGACTGTAATACTGATCAACACAACACAGACTGTTTACTGTTGTCTTGTACCACCCACGCTTGTATTATAATATAATTATGAAAATGTAATAAAATTTGTGGAAAACGTAGCACACAATGAGCTCTACCTATAGAGTGTAAACCCTACCTAGCTATAAAGACTCACTTTTCAAGGATTTCATTCCCATATTTCATCAGTAAACGGATTGCAGTAGGTGCTGTGTAAAACTGAGTCACTTTGTACTTCTGGATGATCTCCCAAAATCTCCCCACATGTGGGTAAGTAGGAATTCCTTCAAACTTTAAAAATAAAAAAGTTAAATCAAAAATTAAAAAAAAAAATAGTTGAATCACCTCACCATAATCAAAAATTCCATTAAACAAAGTTTCAGCAGTAAACCAACTCATTCAGTTTTATAGATCTCTCTCTCATATATATATATATATATATATATATATTTATAAAACTGAATGAGTTTTATATATTGTTTAATAGCACTGTATTTTTTCCAGCTAATCGGTACTCTCTTGGCTAATGGTAACAAATCTTAAACTTATGTGGTGATGATTATCCTGGTACTGTAGGCATTTGTGGGCTACAAATCATATGTTGCTCTATGCCACAGATAAAAGGGCAATATAAAATATTGTCTTAAAATAAAACAATAAAACAAACAAATATATATTTTTTCCCAAATGTAGACACGCACATATTTATCTTGGCACCTCCACAATGCTGAGAAGATCCCTAGCAAGTAAATATACCGAAGGCATCAGGCTAGTATGAGCACAGACCACTTATGCCAACTGCATTATAGGCTAAAATCACGATCTAAAAATGAACGTGCATACATACATATTCTAGAAAAATGTATAGAAGTCAAGACAAGTGAGCACTTAAAATTTTCAAAAATAGCATCCCATAAAAGGTAGCAGGGTAATTAACTGGTAAAAAATAAATAAAAAAATAAGATAAATTCATAGTTCAAGCAAGTGTACTTACCATCACACTGGTAGCTCCATTGGCCAGTGGACCGTAGGTTATGTAAGAGTGGCCAGTTATCCAGCCAATGTCTGCTGTGCTCCAATAAACATCGTCGTCATGGTAGTCAAAAACATATTTAAATGTCAGAGCAGTATAGAGGAGATAGCCTGCAACAGTGTGCAACACTCCCTGTGTGGAAGAGGAGAGATACACTAATAAACCATAACAACAGTAGGGAGGGAGAAACTCAAACAGGAGTAAATGTTTGGCTCTACAGCTGGTGTGAACTAAAAATCCCCTTATGGGAGTCCACAGAGTGTTGCCCACTGTATGTAGAGATAAAAGAGACTGAGTAATAATGAGAAAAAATAAATAAATAAATGAAAAGTAATGTTTATTTATAACCTGTCCTCGACTAAATGAAAACGTTTATTTAAATCCAGCTGTAAAGGTATTGTTAAAATGTCATCATACACTCATGAAATATCTCTTAACAAATGTTTAAGAAGGGAGGGTGAGGCTACACGTGTAATAAACACTGTCTACGTGGAGATATCCAACCAGGCAATCTTTACATAGCATGTTAGAACTGTTTCGCAAACATTGCTTATTGATATAGAGCCAATCCCAAACTACCTAATAATGCATACCAAGAAGGCAGACAGAGCTATTTTTAGTACTGAATATTTAGCTGGTTGTGTAGGTGTTAAAAACATAAAAATTCTGTTTGACGACCGAACATTCTCCTACACACATGGAATAATGGCAGGCATTGTTTATATGAAAGTGGTATGCCTTGCATAATAAGATATGAATTAACACTGTGCAGCAATATGTTAGCAGAGGCATAGGAAACCTTTGGCACTCCAGATGTTTTGGACTACATCTCCCCTGATGCTTTGCCAGCATTATGCACGTAAGAGCATTAAGGGAGATGTCAAACATCTGGAGTGCCGAAGGTTGCCTATCCCTGCATTTCCTAGAAATCTAGAAAACATGGGGTTTATTCAGTGAATGATTAATTGTGTTAAACTGACAAACAAATTAGAAAAACTTTGACCAATTTTTTTTTTTTTAAAGTTTCCAGCTCATCTGAACCTTAATTTTGCAAACTGTGTGTCTACCTAGCTCACAATTTCATGAATAGGCCCCCTAACTGTTCCCAGATTGAAAACACTCATCTGGATGCTGTTTGAAGAGCGATGTCCTCTTGCTTTCATTAACCCCTTCAGAAAAAAAAACTGTACGATATCATGACTGTTAAGGCATACCATCTGTCATAAAGGGGTTAAAATGCCTTCATAAACATTTTGCAGCGTTGTTCTGAGTAACGTTGCAAAAACATTGCAGGGTCTAAGTAATGTATGCTGCATAGTTGAAAAAACGGAGAATAATGTACTCTAGCAAAATCAGCACTTTATGTTAAAATATGGTGACAAATAAGGTCATATTTACACGTTTAAGTGACGCCAGACAGTTCGACAAGACAAGTATTCTTTCTAAAACTGCAAAATGAAATATACTATAAAAATTCTCAATAACATGCGAATTGGATTTTTCCCTGTTTAAAAAGAGGGACTTTATTGCAATGGGGAAAGCAGCGTAATAGCCTGCAGCTCCCTGGTGTATGATAAGCATTTTGCTCAAGTATTGAAGACCCACTGACAAAAGCATGTAAACCCAGGACTGTTTGGGATCCAACCCAGGGAACCCGCTGAATTGATCAAAAAGTCCAGTCAGTGCACAGTTTTTTTAGTTTGTCTACTAACGGTTACATTTCTAGCACAGTGTGAGTGACTAACATTTATATGAGTAATATTTATATAATGACAAACTGACAGATAAAAAGAGCAACAATGCAGTTTTTAGAAAATGTATTGTTTTACTGTCACTTTGTTTCCAGTGTTTATTGCACACGCCTTTAGGGAGTCGTTTGTCGATTTTAGAGTAGACTCCAACCCTACATCTAATTTTCCAGTTCGATTATCTAGATCAACAAACAAGACACTGTGAAGGTTGTCTAAAAGTGTCCTGCGTGGGCACCCGTACATCAGTAGTTGGTTGGTAGAAGTAAATTTAAATACTAGAACATATATGGTCAAATCCCTTTTAGGCAAGCTCCTGTTCACTACCATATACTCGTCAAACTACTTCGCCAAAAGACCTAATCATACCTGCCAACACAGCAATCATTGCAATCATTAAATCTCAATAACAGATTACAAATCAAAAACATTCACAAAATGTATTTGCTTTTTACAGAATAGCTTTCTGCTCCTACAATTAAGCAAAATATATTGCATCCTGTAACCGATTTCCAACCTGCATGAATTACAACATTTTGTGCACAGACTTTGGAAGGTGCTACATGATGTTCAGTTTTGATAACCAAGGTGAGCAGAAGTTGAAAATCAGCAAGTTATTACCTTTGGCTTTCCAGTGGAACCACTAGTATACAGAATGAATAGAGGATCTTCAGCATCCAGCCATTCTGGTTCACACTCCTCACTGGCTTCATTCATCAGCTCATCCAACCAGAGGTCAACATCAGGGTTCCACGCAGTCTGCCGAAACACAGAACATCCCTCGTTTTAGACAGAGAACCAACAAAAACATTATTCGAACAAAATGTGTTACCCACCCAAATTTCCCATTCCTATTGATATAAAAATCATTAGATCACCAACATACTCGATCCTCAATGGGGTACAATGGGTAAATAGAATTGGTGACAAAGCTTTTGAAAATAGGTTAAGATTGACCGAGATGAAAGCTAACAAGAGCCATCTTTACACAAGTGTAATTAACGATAACGAGGTATGTAATTTACAGGGATGTCTCATACGTAGGAACAGGAATGATGAATGTACTATGTGAAAATCCAGTTCAAAAAGTCTATTATGTAGAAAAAAAATTGCAGAGAGAGTTTTAGTATTATAACGGTTTATATAAGTAATACAATTAGGTTGGGACACCTTTAGATGGAATGCTTTGATGCCGCAGCAGGTTAAGTATGTTATGGCTACATAAAGTACGTAATGAAATCTCTATGTTTAATCTCAGGTCATTTTCTTATGCCGTTCATAATTATACTATTATACTATATTCTTATACTATTCATAATTTGCTAACTTAAATAAAAATACATAAGGAGATCTGGTGTGTACATTTGCACAGAGTACTTGATTTCTTAAAATCTACTAAAAGCAGGCTAAACGTGGAATAAAGTAACTGAAATGCCTAATTCACTTGTGTATTAAAAGATTTACAAGAAATCTGGACCATTGAGCAACCCTGGAGAGCAGAGACATAGAGGCAAACAGTTCATTAAGAGTAGCAAGGGCAGCAGTGACAGTGCCAGGACCTCCCTGAATAAGCCATCTAAATTCAAATCAGCTGGGATATATAGTGAACCCACGGAGAGGATACACACCGCTGAAAGGGGCACCTTCCGGGCGATGTATTGTCTCTAAATGGTATGTGTTTGAGTCCTAGAGAATCTTGGAAACTTAAAGACTTTTTTTTTCTAAATGTAATAAAATAATATTTGCTATACTGAAATAGATAAGACAAGTTCTAAGGAAATTGATACCTGTATCTGAATCCCATTTGTATTGTCCTTATCTGTGGGAAAGTCGCTGCAACGTGTAAAATATATAAATTACACCCACTTTGGTTATATATTAACTAATACAAAGGAACAAAGAGCCAGTTGGTAATATTAACGAGAAATGGCACAGACTGTTGACACTATCAGACTGGTATTAGAACATCAGAATCGATATTAGCATGCAGCAATTAATCATATGATTCTTACAAAGTAAATCTGCCAAGCTCTCTTATTCTTTGTTTAAATCTGCCAAATCTCTCTCGACTACTTTAGACAAAAAAACTCTATATATCACATAGCCAGCTTGATGTAGGAACATGCTAATTATTTCTTATTATACTCTTTACTAGCCAAATGTGAGAAAATACATAGAAAAAACAATATTCTCAAATTATTTCTATTTCCCATGCATAGTTTAAAAGAGTGCTAACATGGCCACTGTACACACAAATTCTCAATGCATCTTTATGTATGGCAGCATAATACTAGCTTGGGATGGTATACACATAACTGCAGTGGCCATGATGTGGGAGGAAGAGAAGTAATCTTTGTGTGAATATTGTAGTTTACTCTATAATATGTATGTATTTTACTAAGCTCCCTATGCTATGAATTGAATTCCCTTTATGTTGTGTTATGCAGTAATACTGAATGTTGATTTTCATTCCTACAGATTAGACATTCATGAGGCTAGTTTGTATGAATTGTCAAACAAAAAAAAAAACTGTCACTGCGGAATATATATACATACATACATACATACACACACACACAACCTTTATTACAAGTATACATTATAATCTAATCAGATACCGTGTTCAAGGCACAAAAGCAAATAAACCTATTACATTATCACATACAATGCAATATTTATCTACCTATTTTGCAATGTGTCTGAGCATTTCGAATATCTGATTAGACTGTAATATTGTTTTGTAATAAAGGTTATTAGTGTGTGTGTGTATATATATATATATATATATATATATATATATATATATATATATATGTGTGTGTGTGTGTGTAAAAAACAGATAATATTCATATCTTGTAATACCTTTTTTTTTGGACTAACAATTTTTTAATGACAAGCTTTTGGGAGAACCTCCCTTTCTCAAGTCTGAAGCATTTCTGAGCAAGAGGACACATAGAATTCAAAGTTGAGTTGTGATACAGCGGTTAAAGCGACATGAGTGCAGATAAGATACAGGTTTGATAGAAAATAGACACCATTCTTGCAGAGGGTCATAAATATCTGTCTGAAGAGCAGAGTGAGGGGGGAGAGGGAGAAAAAAAAAAACAAGCAGACAGTACAGAAAATGGCACACTTTATACATACATACACACACACACACACACACAAATAAATATGTATATATTGCTTGCTTCCATTTTCTCTCTTATGCAGACAACCAAAAATACAGCCCCCGAATTATCACAGAACTGACAGGTGCAGTTACCTTCACAGCTCCAACTTCCACCCCTCCCATACTAAACAGGGCATCATCAACAGTCAAGCCACAAACAAAAATTAATCAACAGAAAGCTGCCCACTGATGGGAAGAATAAAGAAAACAGGACCAGTCAATTCAAAAAACCTCGCTGCAAAAGGTGTCAGAACATATGCACAGACAACACATCCACACACAACAATAAAACCTACAGCATTAAAGGATCATACTCCTGCACATCCAGCAATGTGGTATACATAATTCAATGCACCAAATGCCACCTAGGATGCTACATTGGGGAAACCACCCAGCAATTAAACTGCAGAATGAGTATGCACATACACTCCATTAAACACCACCAAGAAGGATCGTACTGCAGTCCTGTGGGACACCATTTTACTTAGCCTGGCCACTCAATGAAGGACCTAAAAATCAAAGTACTGAAAGGGGTTTTTAAAAATACCAGAATGATCAAATTGTTTAACAGCAAGAATAGAGGACTAAATATTGATTTGGGTTTCCTGTCCCACTACCAACACTTCACATGGACACTCCCCCACATTATTTAACTGTTCTGTCATATGTATCAACATTTTAAAACACATTCCAATATGTTTATTCTATCAATATATAAAGTACTATGTGTAGACCTATGCTTTCCCATACTCTTATGCATGTATGCTTATATATGGGACTGCGCATTTATATTTGTGTATAGGAGTTCATGTGCATTTATGTATATAATGTTCATGTTTTTTTGCATTTGCATATACATATGTATGTGTGTGTGTGTGTGTGTGTGTGTGTGTATGTATGTATAAATTGTACCATCTTCTGCACGGTCTGCTTGGGTTTTTTTTCTCCCTCTCCCCCCTCACTCTGCTCTTCAGAAAGATATTTATGACCCTCTGCAAGAATGGTGTCTATTTTCTAACAAACCAGTGTCTTGTCTGAACTCATGTTGCTTTAACCGCTGTATCACAATTCAACTTTGAATTCTATGTGTCGTCTTGCTCAGAAATGCTTCAGACTTGAGAAAGGGAGGTTCTCCCGAAAGCTTGTCATTAAAAAATTATGTTAGTCCAATAAAAAGGGTATTACAAGATACAAATTGTATCTGTTTGTTTACATCCACATCACTGGACTAATACAGCTACAATATAAATATATATATATCTCAATATCACACACATATACACACCCTCCTCCTCCTGCCTCTCACTCTTAGCCTGATTTCAAAGGACCTGGTCTCACATGGAGCAGATCACAGCATGCAGCATCATATCCCTGGTCTTTCTGGACACACACTGCATGTTGAGAGCATATCCTGTCAGACTGGACAGAAGATAAAAAAAAAAAAGAGGACTATCTACCAGAGTCCGCGGAAGAGATAGGCTCCGGTTAGGGAGAGGGAGAGAAAATCTCTCTCTCCTAGGTACGACCAAAACGGAAAGAAGAAGTAGAAGTCATAATTCCTTCTCGCCTCACATTTGAAATTTACTTTGAATTTCCAAAGGTTGACAATAATAACCCTGACCATTAATTAGTTCTATATTCTGCAAATGAAAAAACATTGACTGTAAGGTACTGAGGGACAAATATCTTACTAGTCTCTAAACAAACAGTGTGGAATCAATAATGCCTCATTGCTTAGAACAAAGAGCCCAGTTACTATCTTCACCTGTAGCTTGTCGCGGTGTTGGTTTTTAAGTCTGCCAGTGAGATGTTTTACCACGACGCAGTTCTTCACAAGCTGAGCCCTTTTAGGACAACGAAAATAGAGATGAATTCATGTTATAAAAGCTGTACATGCAGGACAAAAATCTACATACCGTATATAACTTTTTATATTTTGCAGCATTTTGTTTTTAAATTTTTCACCAAATGTGTTAAAAAATTGTTTTAAAACAATTGTTTTTTACTCTTTGTGTACCAGGTAACGATCAAATTAAAAACTTCAAAGTATTAATAATCTTTACTTGTATATGACCCAACAGGACTTTATATAGCCCAAGGTCAGACAAAATATCAGACACTGTATCTTACATAAAGGTCAATTTGGGAAATCAGTCAGCTAATTTTCTTTCTGGGAACCTTTATTGCGATAATGTTTGTTCGGATTCTATTATGTGGACTTTATTATTATTTAAAAATTGCCTACTTTTCTTTGCACTTTTCTATTGCTTCATCTGCAATATGTTTCAAGTTGATCAGTTTTTCTCCTCTAAACACACCATCTGAAAAATGAAATCCAAAGTGTTGCAATCAGCGGTCCCAGTTAAGGAGTCTAAATAATACAAATATCTTCCTGTGATGCTGGATACTACCATTACCTGCTGTAATAAGGACATCACATTGGGAATCCATAATCCGTTCACATAGCGATTCCGAGGAGAACCCTGCAAACTGGAATAAAATTAAAATGTTCAGCTTCTTTACGGAGTAGACAAGAATTCTATACTTAACCCCTTAAGGACCAAACTTCTGGAATAAAAGGGAATCATGACATGTCACACACGTCATGTGTCCTTAAGGGGTTAAAGGGACACTATTGGTACCAGAACAACTTTAGCTTAATAAAGCAGTTTTGGTGTATAGAACATGCCCCTGCAGTCTCACTGCTCAATTATCTTCTATTTAGGAGTGAAATAGCTTTGTTTATGAAGCCCTAGTCACACCTCCATGCATGTGACTTACACAGCCTTCCATAAACCTTCCTGTAAAGAGAGAACTAATGTTTAGTCTTCCTTTATTGCACAGTCCATTTAATTTAGAATTTCTTATCTCTGGTGATGTTAAAAACTTTTTAGACATTGCAGGAGCCTCCTGTATGTGCATAAGGTTCAATTTACAGAGCAGGAGATAAAAACTTCCAAAGCAAGCTTACATCTGATTTAAAAACATCAAACAACATAGGGGGTGTGGCTAGAGCTGCAAGTGATTTAACTCCTAACTGGTAGAGAATTGAGCAGTTAGACTGCAGGGGCATGATCTATACACCAAAACTGCTTTATTAAGCTAATGGGGATTTAGGCCAGAGCGCAGGTAACGTTCTCTTTGTTTAAAGTTGTTTTGATGCCTATAGTGTCCCTGAGAATTGATTTTTTTCAAGGCAGAAACAGATTATATTCTGGCACCAATAGCTAAATAAAGAATAAATCAGCATTGAAACCTTTCTTACCAAATTATTTCTATTTTTCCTATAACTTCTTTAAGGGATTAAGATATTTTCCTAGTCCACTCCTCTTCAATATAATGATATTGCAAAGCACTAACAGGCTTCCTATCATCATTGTTAGATGGTATAAATAAAGCAAAATATATTTTGTAAAATTGTAAAATGCAGATTCAAACTTCACTTAGATAAGTCAGTTTAAAGACGTTCTATGTGAGATAGGAGGACATCTTTTATATCCATCCAAACCCACAAGCAAGGCATACTTACTACAATAGAATGGATGGCTCCAATTCTGGAACATGCTAGCATAGAATACACCAACTCTGGAATCATCGGCAAATAAATGGCCACCCTGTCTCCCTTCTTCACCCCTATGCAAAGTAACAGATGCAATGAAGATAATGGTTAAAATGGATTTCTTAACAAAGCAGTTAAGTATACAGTTTTTTTTCCAACTGATATTAACATTAGATATCTACTAGGCCTGATGAATAAATTCACCAATATTGCAATTATTCTTAGATGGATAGTCATTATTTACCAGTTTGTAAAAAAAAAAAAAAATTTAACAAAAATAACGCACGCGGGTCCGCAACCATTCACTGCAGAATCCAAAAAGAAAAACATGTCCGTAGACATTAAAGGTGAAAATGCATTTCTTATTTATTCAGGTCTCCAAGCTTCACCTAACTATAGGTATTCCTCAGTAAGTCACTACAATAGATGTACGTCAATTCAGAGCCAAGTTATCCCTGCAGCCTAATCTTCCTCTAGTGACATCACTCCCCCTCACTGAAGATTAAGGAACGTCTCGGACAGGGGGAGGTCTTGAGCAGCATGAAGGGGCTGGCAGCACCATCTGTCAGCAGCAGCAGTTACTCAATATGCATAGAATCCAGGTTGGCTAATGATTAACTTTGTATGAGCAGCATATAAACTGAAACGCTGCACATTCAGATTGGAAGCACCATGACCACTTCAAATCACTGAAGGGATCATGGCGCATGGAATTGCCAAATAAATTACTCCGGAAAATCATAACCAAGTTCAGCAGATCAGTTTATGACCCCTTTGTAATAAATGTTAGCAAGAAACAGGTTATGATCAAGGGCATAACTTGCATTTGTAGAACAGGAATTATGAGTTCTAGAGTCAACTACGTTAAAGGGACACCCTTTCCCTAAAACACTTAAGCTTGGTGATGTGCTTTATGTGAGAAGAGTATGTCCTCTTTTTTTAATTTCAGCAAAATGCTGATTGCAAAAGAAATTTGCACTTGTATAACTTAAAGGACCACTATAGGAACCCAGACCACTTCAGTTCAATGAAGTGGTCTGGGTGCCAGGTCCCTCTAGTTTTAACCCTGCAGCTGAAAACATAGCACTAGGGTTAATCCAGTCTCTAGTGGCTGTCTCACTGACAGCCGCTAGAAGTGCTTCCGTGATTCTCACTGTGAAAATCACAGTGAGAAGACGCTGGACGTCCATAGGAAAGCATTGAGTAATGCTTTCCTATGGCTGGTTTGAATGCACGCGTGGCTCTTGCCGCGCAAGCGCTTTCGGATCTGGCGTTGGCAGGAGGCGGAGAGGTCACCAGCGCCGAGGGAGCTCGGCGCTGGAGAAAGGTAAGTGACTGAAGGGGTTTTATCCCCTTCAGCCCAGGGGGAGGGGGCCCTGAGGGTGGGGGGACATAATGACCCTATAGTGCCAGGAAAAGAAGTTTGTTTTCCTGGCACTATAGTGCTCCTTTAACTTTGTTATACCCCAGGCTCTCAGACAATTCTGCTACTTCCTAGTTGTTTAGCTCAGCAGAACTAAACTCGAGAGGCAGCAATTTACCAGAGCACCTACCTTGCAAAGACTTCTCCTTGAGCTGCATTGGTAAATCTGTGATTTGACAGCTACAAAAAGTCTGACAGGGGTTAGAAGAGGGAGGGGGGGGGGGTTGCAGAGACTTCAGACATGAGATCTGCAGCTTTTAATGACAAAATGCACAATTTAATGGTTGTATGTTTTCATTTGGAGACCTATATACCAATCAATGATTTTCATTTATTTTTTGTCAGTGGGGTGTCCCTTTTAAATGTTTTACTAGCACCGAAAAAAAAATTCATCAGATGTAATATTTTGCACTGAAAATAACATGTAAAAAGGACAACCCTTTCAAAAACTCTCATTGTGTCAGTCTCTTGGTAAAACTCCTACGTGCTGAGAGTGCTTTCTGTACATGATTAACAGTTTTAATAGTCTTATTTAGTGGCTCGTTGCTATTGTCAGAGAAGTCATTGAACAATAGTAATATTTAGCTGTAAATCAATGACTTGTATCAAGATTCAAAACAGTAAAGTCTGTATTTTAAGACGGCGGTCAGTAAATATGTAACAAGTTTTATATGTTTTAGTTTGTTAACCTTGGTTCGATTTTAAATGTTTTATTACTTCTTCTCAGGACTGACACTGTAAAACAAAGGTGGCATAGTATACAGTGTAATTATTGCACATACACCTCAAAGCACATACCTAATTTTCGTAAGACGTTTGCAAACTTGCAGACCTGTTTAAGCAGATGGCTGTAGGAGATAGCAGTGGAATCAGTGGGTGCATTGCCTTCCCTGAAACAAAAATATACATATTATGTCAGCATATAAGATCCAAAAAATATCTTTAACGCCTTCATGGTAAAGGGTCAGGGTGTTGTATGTTACAAAGGTTTCAAAATCTATATTTTTGAAGGGCATTGGAGGCACTATAACGGCTTTATATTATTGTAGTTTTCGTTTCTGGAGTCTCCTGGTGCAATCCTTCTGTTCAGTGTTAAACCATTTTTAAGGATTTATTGCTAAGAGTCTTTAGCAGCTTATCCCCTCTGTGCCACTCAAACTAATGAGGGGGCAACAACCCGAGCAGCAATGGGTGGTAGAGATCCTAACCAACTATAAGATAAGGCCAGGGACTAATGAAAGTATTTAGAAAAATTGGCAGACTAGATGGGCCGAATGGTTCTTATCTGCGGTCACATTCTATGTTTCTATGAGATTGGCTAAAGGGTGTCAGATGACCACATTCAGACTATCACAGCATTCAATTCTTGGTATGAATTAGTATAGCTAAGGAAGTGTGTATTCAAGTGAAATGTAGTCACTGAAACAAGCAAGACAATAAACAAAAACATGCTGTCTATGTTAGCGAGGAAACGCTGGGTATGTGACATAATTCTGATGTGAATATTTATTAGTCTCTTAACAAAAACAAAGCAAAAAAATAAACGCCCCCCCCCCCCCCAAAAAAAACTAACTAGTGGATTAAATCCAAATGGCAAAAAGAGCCAAAGTGTGACCATGACGGAGTTGGATAATTTTCCCAAATCAACTATTTTTGCCTCAATTTTTGTTATTTTTAGATTGAATTTATGAAAATTCTGAGCTTAGTGAATAACCCTGTAGGTTTTAAATGTTTAAGTGTGACATGAATCATCACCAGTTAACCTGGTTGTAAATATATACTGAATTTATTTTATTTATTTTTACTGCTCTTCTATTGCTCACTTGTTCTGTTAATAAAATCAGCATTTAACCCCTTAAGGACCAAACTTCTGGAATAAAAGGGAATCATGACATGTCACACATGTCATGTGTCCTTAAGGGGTTAAAGGGACACTATAGTCACCTGAACAACTTTAGCTTAATGAAGCAGTTTTGGTGTATAGAACATGCCCCTGCAGCCTCACTGCTCAATCCTCTGCCATTTAGGAGTTAAATCCCTTTGTTTATGAACCCTAGTCACACCTCCCTGCACGTGACTTGCACAGCCTTCCATAAACACTTCCTGTAAAGAGAGCCCTATTTAGGCTTTCTTTATTGCAAGTTCTGTTTAATTAAGATTTTCTTATCCCCTGCTATGTTAATAGCTTGCTAGACCCTGCAAGAGCCTCCTGTATGTGATTAAAGTTCAGTTTAGAGATTGAGATACAATTACATCTGTTTGAAAGTGAAACCAGTTTTTTTTTTCATGCAGGCTCTGTCAATCATAGCCAGGGGAGGTGTGGCTAGGGCTGCATAAACAGAAACAAAGTGATTTAACTCCTAAATGACAGTGAATTGAGCAGTGAATTTGCAGGGGAATGATCTATACACTAAAACTGCTTTATTTAGCTAAAGTAATTTAGGTGACTATAGTGTTCCTTTAATGACAGTCCTGGACAGAATCACAAATCAAAATGAACAAGCTTGCCCACTGCACATTTCAGTTGGTTCACGATTTGGGTATATTGCAGCTTGGACTTTAAGAATTGGACCAATCACGCAATCGGGCCCAAACAAATTTCCAAGTCTGCTATTTAATATTACAAAAATCCTATTTGAATACCATTTGGTATTCAAGCCAAAACTCACTAGTTTAACATGTAAAACTACAACTAAAGGGGCAGAGCTAACAACCGAGCAGAGCAGACGTGTGTAAGGCGAGCTCCTCCACACTAATCCAGAAAAAGCGTTTTAAAGCAACCAATTTCATATACCTACAACCCAGAACTAGCTAATTCACGATGGGCAAGAAGTCCAAACATCAGGGACCCGTCAAACTAAAGGGGGCACGCGATATAGGAGACCTTTTCCTCCGTACAGCTAAGGCCCTCCCGAGAAAATGCGCCGAACCACGCGCCGAAAGAAAATGGCGACTCAAACTCGGCCCTCTCTGAAGAACAAGCCCTGGACGAGCTGGATGAGTTCCCAGACACAGAGGGTCTACACCAGCACTCCTCAGATGAGGATAACGAGTTACCCTCCACAAAAGGAGACATTAAGGCGCTACTCCGAAACATCCGCACAATGTTCACGGCGGACCTCGCTATAGTGCAGGAAGAAATACACCACGTGGAGGGCCGAGTTAGGAAAGTGGAAGTGGACACACAGTGCCTAAACGCAAGCTACCTAACGATAGAAGCGCAAAACAAAGAGCTTCAACAAGCACAGACAATACTCACAAACCGCCTAGATGCTTTGGAAGATCGGTATAGGAGCCGGAACATAAAAATCAGGGGAATCCCGGAGACGGTCCCCAGGAGGAACTACTACACTACGTCAGGAGGCTCCTGACCACAGTACTAACCTCAAAACAAGTCAAACAAGCGATTACCGACAGTGTCTACCGCATCCCAAAAGCACCCAGAGCCCCGACGGGGTCCCCAAGAGATGTCATCCTGCAGCTCCAAACAAGGTCAGCACAACTAGCCTTCATGTCAGCAGTGAGGGGACAGCCATCCTATTCGTTTGAAAATGCTGACTTAACATTCTATCAGGACCTGTCCAGACCCACCTTGATATGGCGGAACCTGTTCAGACCACTTACCAGCACACTGCGCCAACATTCCATACCGTACAGCTGGGTATTCCCTAGAGGCCTAGCCGTCTCCCACGGAAACGCAACGATCCGCATACAAGAGCCAGCGGAGATGGACAATGTACTCGCAGCACTGGGTCTACCACCCGACGCAACACAGGGGACCAATATACCGCCCCCGAAGACCCCACACACCTGGGACATATCCAAACTAAAACCGTTCCAACCAGCTGGATCTGCCACGGGACCAACCACCTCCACCGGACCGCGGAGCACAAGCAAGCTCCCTACGAACACCTGAAAAGTTGGGACACTAGTGAGAGACCAGAACCAGGGGACTAACAAGAGGACTCTTACGCTAACTAAACCTGTTCCACACTTTATTACCTAGACTTTACATTAGCTCCACTATGATTCCGTTAACTCGCACTCAAATCCATCCACACGCAACTCACTCAGAACCGCAATACTCAGCACTCAGACAACACCCCCCCAGCCACCGAAAGGGGTAGACCACCCTACGATCAGGTGAAGCTAAATACCTGACAGGACTACCTCCAATGCAGATCACACTCCTTATGACCCTCACCCATAGCTAGATCCCCTAGTGCAGTAACACAACGAGCAGATTAAAAAGACCCGCCGGTCTGGCCCCTCCCCCATGAGCTTGGGGTTATAGAGCCCTTCTCACGGCACTTAGACCACAACCGCACACAACACGCAGAGATGCACTCCACTGCGGCTTCACAAAATCACCCGAGGAACCTAACCTTCCATCCTGCTAGACCACACAAAAAGCGGGTTCCCAGGGACACACTCCGATAGGTTACCTAAGGGTACAGACCACCGCCATCGTACCTTCTTAAGCTGCTCCCGAAGGGCCGAGCTGGCCATTAACTTTACTTACCTATCATACCACTGCTCCCAGGTAGACACACCACACAGGCACGCAAGCCCTCGTATACCACAGATACTAAGATCCACGGAAACCTATCGAAACACCCCAAACCATAAAACAAGTGCAGTACTCGCACAACGCCCTATGACTAACTTACAGTACCAGTGATAATATCTGTGATACTGGGCATTGTATAGCGGGTGAACCGATAACGTCTCCGCATACACTGCCTACAGAACACAGACCTACAAAACATCCAAACTTGTAGAGGAATACAAAAACATTCTTTGCTGAGCCGCAGCAGGGACGACCCACTTATAGTGCACACTTAGCTAAGCATACCACCATTAATGCTGGGCACTCAAGCAGAACACGATGTAAATGCAGTACTTAATACACGTTTGCCCGTTGGTAATGTGATGCCACCTGATATAGCCTACACACCTGGTATATCACGCACCTTAGATAGTGCAGGGAACTTCGTACAAACCCTGAAAGCTACATATATGTATATAGCCATGCGTATATACCACATTCACTCCTAACCCACACAACCACTAGAACGCTGTTATAATCATTATTATAAAATGTGCCGATACAGAAATTGCCACAATACATAATGCAAATGTTTACCAATCTGCCCTGAAAACGCTGTTGTGGCGAACCAGGGATGCTTGTTTAATGCTGTGCACAATAAAATAAAGAATTATAAATAAAAAAAACTACAACTCAAAAGCATGTCTTTTACTTAAATTTAGATATCCAAGGAGATTTCAAATACATTTCATACAGTAATGTTGCCAATAAGTGTAAATTAATGTATTGGTATTATATCAAATTGTGTTTTTCTCGTTTCTATACAAAAGGTGGCTCTATATAGATTGACGACAAAAAGTGTCATCCATTGCTGTAATACCATTAAATATACCAGAGCAGGCTGGTTGTTTTATGAAAGAGAACACTTTATAAAGGCTTCATACCATTAAAAAAAAAAAAAAAAAAAAGGAGTTATCACTGCTCTGGAATTTACACCAACGAGTAATGTAGATCGCCTTTTTTATGGGATGCTCTATTTTATTTCAAATCTCTAAATAGATTTATCTGATTACATTATAACCCAGGTCATAGAAGGCAAGGGCAGGGCAAGGTTTTGTAAATAAGAAGAAAAAATGTAAACACTGGCGTCAATTTAATATTGTTGCATAAGCTTTTTGAATTATTTTAATTTTTTTTAAATGTAATGTTATTAAAAATACTGACATTTGTAATATTTTGAATAATTATTTTAAAAGTTAAAAAAAAAAAAAAAATAATAATAATATTTGAAAATCTTATCCAACAATATTAAATCATGGCCATTGTTTCATAATTTATTTTCTCTGTATGCTTTTCTGAATTCTAGGGTGAAAGGACAAATTAAGGACAATCAAAATGAATTGACAGGGTGCCAAGGTGGAAGCGCCCAGTCAATGATAGAGAGGTGTGGATTTCTACATTTAAATTGTTCACAGCTGACAGATAGAAATGTAAAATTTAGGGATAAGTAAATATTAAAAATACCAGTAACTGACAGTTCCCCTTTAAATATACCACCTAGAAGGGACTATATTCTCTTTTTTACATGTATGACTCTATCTATCACAGTGATTTAAAATATATAAACTTTATATAAGTATACAAGGGTTAGTTAGATATGCTACTAAAAAGAGGGGGGGGGAGAACACATTAACTGAATTTATGATGCTGGACACATTATTTTTTACTTTAAGAAATGCAGTACGGGGGGCGGGGCCTGACTGCCGAGCAGACTGGTCGCACTCAACCAGAGCTCCCGCGAAAACCGGCTAACAAGCGACATTCCCCCAAAACTACCATACCAACCCTTCCACAACGACACAGCAGAGTAGTGGGGTGACCCCCGAAACTCAATTTGCCGGATCGCCGAGCTCGGAGAAGCGACCTGGGGCAGATATAGGATTGCGGCCTACCAACCTATGCAGGCGCGGGAGAGGCGGCCGACCTCCGCGCCAACAGCTCAGCGGGAAAACGCTGCAACCCTCCAGACCCCGTTCACCCCCCCTGGCCGGTGAGGGATATCCCGGTACCACCAAGCGGCGGACACAATACGTTTGACCCAAGCAAACCTAAACGGTGAGCGAGATACCCAGACCACGCAACTTGCAAACGCACGAGGCACCTGAGGCCCAGCCAAAATGGCCGCCCAACTAAGACACAGAAAAAAAGTCAGTGGTCAGCCATGCCGCACTCCACCCTCTGGTGGCCCTAGACCAGCTGTGCCTGAAATTCTGCACGACATTGGTGGACAGGGGGGTGACCTACCAGCGGGCTATACAATTAGTGGCCTCGTGGCTAAGACCAACCACCCGCAGACGTCATTATGCACACCCAGCTCTGGCCTTCCAGGCGGCCACCAGGCCGCGCAAACACCAAAGGCCGGCACGGCGGGATCACGAACCAGGCACACACACCTGCCTCCTCTCACAGACAAATAACTCCACCGAACAGACCCCAAGGCCCAGCACTCTACCTGAACATGGCTACAGGATCACGCCAAAGGCCCCAGGGAACCGGCAAGTACACAGGCGGACGCACATCGGCCTGACCTCTCACCAACATAGCAGCGAGAACTCACCCACAAGTGGTCGGAACCACCTGCTGCAGAGGCAGACACCGGCAAGGAAGAACGCCCCGACATGGTGGCACATACAGCAACACACAACACACTGGTGGCAGTCACTGAACACGCGGGCACTGTCGACCCCAGAGAATGGACTTAATTTGCAACCCACTCCGCAGCCTGAAAGCAGAAGTCACTCTCCCTGGCTATCGGGAAACTACACGTCGGGCATAGGCTGAACTGTCTCCGCAACCGGTCAGCCACACGGACTAGAGCCATATACGCTCTCCAGTTCCTTACCACCAGTGGTACTCTCATGTTTTTCCCAAATGATTGCCTTTTTTTTCCCTTATGTGTTTTCTTTAAATTTCATACTGTCGATATCACTATAATGTTGTTGCCTGAACTATGCTTACTTGCACCGTATAGTTTGCCAGCCGGTCCGGGCTAAAGTGAACGACCTCCTTCTCAACAAAGCAATGTTTTATACCTTTATAGCCTAGCATGTATTCTAAGAAGGAACCGACGTCAACAAATAGAGTTTCATATATTATACTCGCTTTTATTAGGAAAACTTTTTTGTTTATATCTAGTATTCACAGTTAACCATGCTCTCTCTTATCGTTCACATAGCACCCGCAAGAGACAAACATGTAGGCCTAGCACAGGACGTGTTTAGCCAATCTGTTATAATCCTGCACCGCACAGGCACAAAATGTATCCAACAGCTGCTTGTGACTCTCACATAATGTACCCACTTATCGCATTGCATAGGGGCAAGCTGTTACTACTCCTAAAGCATATAGTTCTTAACTGCCTCCCTACCTAGCCGGTTTAGAACTACTCATACTGTTATTAATTTACACAGCACAGTCGAGGTATTATAGCCATTCTCAGAGTCAGTTAGCCATGCATAATGTAACTTTACCAAGTTAATCACTTTTGTTAACCTAAACGTTTAATGCTAGCCTGTTCAGCAAGTACTTGTATTATTGTATTATTTTATTACTTAACCTTCATGTCAGTTCTCATACTGATCTTCCACGCTTTATATTGCCTCTTATACTGACATAGCTGTGATTAACCTTGAACCAAGCCTGAATCTTATACCAAAAAATGTGCAGATGTAACCTATGCCGATTAATGACCGGTACCTGCTGTTGTGGCAGTGCCGGAATGTTTGTCATCATTATGCACGCAAAAATAAAGAATAAAAAATAAAAAAAAGAAATGCAGTAGAGCAAGTTATGGCATTTTTGTATATATATAAAGGACAGCCTTAACTGGTACCCCTTTCAGTTTGTCTTTATACATGGTATGGTAATATAGAAAGCTGTACATGCCAGCTCCGAGGAGGGCAGCGGAAACAAAATTCTGCTGTGACAATCAGAATGTAAAGAGCCAAAAGCTCAGTTAGTTGGAATGTATAAGACTGTCACAAGGCAGGAAGTGAGATACGATATTTAACGCAGGTTTACAGCCTCTATAATTACTATATAAGCAAATAACCGGTTAGTTCTATCAGAGCACAATCCATTGTGGCGCCATGACACTATGAGCATTCAGGGTTGAGAATCAGAAAAAAATATAAAGAACATCTATTAATAAATAGGTTTCCTCGTCATTTGGTGAGCACAATGTACGAGTTACATTTGTTATGGATGACCACATTACAGAATGCTTAACAAGCAAAGACAAATTATTTTCTTATTAGGTCAGAATGGGTGGTGCTGGAACCAAGCTATTAATACCGTTTTTATTCTATATAACGTAATTATTATGCATTATTTATTTTTACACATCTACATTTTAACAGGCTTTCAGCTCTGAACTAGGTCAACATAAACTGAAAATAGAGCAGTTTACAAATCACACAAGAATGCAACATACAGGCACAGAAATGCAAAATGTTGTTATTGGAAGAGTTTTCATTCTTAACGTGACAATGTAAGAAAAGACAGTGATTTACTGAAGGCCTGGAGGGCAGGTATTCAGTTAAAATGAGAAATTTAAAAGTTAGCATGGTTGGGATTGATTATTTCACGATCCCAATGAGAGCAAGGAATAGTGAAGTAATATCACTCTTAGGAAGCTTCCTCCTAGAAATGAGATGACATGTGGAATAGATTGTGCGATTTCCGCCCACCCCCTGCCAGTTTAAGTCCATGTTTTCTCCCTCCTAGTGTTCTGTATATGCCTCACACAGACTGTCTTTAAATTATGTACTTTCAATGAAACTGATCAGCATCTGCATTGTTTGTACCCACAAACTGTGAATTTTTCCTGTTTATTCCATTTTATGTAAATGCAAAGAAATCGTACAAAGATCACCATAAACGACAAGATCGCTCAAGGAGAGAAACGTCTCCTGGCACATACATTTCAATAATAATGTGTTATGCACATTTTAAAGTATTACATAACGTCTTGGACATTAGTATATCACATTATGTTGTCCCGTGGTTTGGTGATCCAATGCATACTGGAGAAATTCAAAACAGAACAGTAGCACCAACATAAATCGCATTAGTAAACATAGATATTTTACAAAACAAACTCAAAATAACACCAAGGATGGCTATATGGACATTCGACTTAAACATAGGTTCTGATGCAATTATCCACTGGGTTTTTGTTATGGCTGCCGGAGATATGCCTTATGGCTTGGCAATGTAACTAGCTGACCAGAGCACCCGTCTATTAGCTTCTTGCTCTCCTCACAGTGTACCCTCCATTTATATAGTCTCTGAGACAACTATTAAGTTACCCCCACTCTAATTTATTTCCATTTTGCCCAGATCTTCTCATATATGTTGATCCTGCCCGTTATATTGTAAGGCCATTTGTAATGCAGTTTCATGCTGTAGCACGCTGTGAGGGAATATATGTAGTATGTATATTTCTGGTTTCTAGGGCAGTAAGAGGTCAGTGACATTGTATATTAATTGTTGAATTTATTTCAAAAAGGAGAGTCAGCTGTGTACTAAATACATGGATGCTATTAAAAGATAAGCAAAGGAAAAAGTCAAACTTTAGCATTTGGCTTAAAGGAACACTATAGTCACCTAAATTACTTTAGCTAAATAAAGCAGTTTTAGTGTATAGATCATTCCCCTGCAATTTCACTGCTCAATTCACTGTCATTTAGGAGTTAAATCACTTTATTCCTGTTTATGCAGCCTTAGCCACACCTCCCCTGGCTATGATTGGCAAAAAAAAAAAAAACTGGTTTCACTTTCAAACTGATGTAATTTACCTTAAATAATTGTATCTCAATCTCTAAATTGAACTTTGATCACATACCGGAGGTTCTTGCAGGGTCTAGCAAGCTATTAACATAGCAGGGGATAAGAAAATCTTAATTAAACATAACTTGCAATAAAGAAAGCCTAAATAGGGCTCTCTTTACAGGAAGTGTTTATGGAAGGCTGTGCAAGTCACATGCAGGGAGGTGTGACTAGGGTTCATAAACAAAGGGATTTAACCCCCTTAAGACCGCAGGATGTTCTATGCCGTCCTTATTTATATGGCTCTAAACTTACCCGGTCGCCGGCGATCACACGCCGGCGATCGCGGTATGGGGGACTTACCTGGGAGCCCAGGGAGTCCCCCTTTGTCCTCTTCGGCCCCCCAGGGCCATGTGATCGCGAGGTCCTTGCGAGGACCCAGCGATCACATGGACGGCATAGCCGTCCATGTCAATGCCAGCAGGGGGAGTGCCTGTAATGACAGGTACTCCCCCTGCTGCCTGGAAATAAAATAAAATAAGTTAAAACAGTGTAAAAATAAGATTATATATACTTAGATCATATATATATTTATTATATATATGATCTAAGTATATATATATATATATATATATATATATATATATATATACACACACACACACACACAGAGACATAAATATACATAATTATATATTAATATCAAAATACACGTACAATGATATTGATTAAATATATATATAATTTTCATTATATATATATATTTATATATAATAAAAAATATATATGTTAAAAAATAAAATTACAAAAATAATAAAAAATAAACATGCGTAATTTCATTCTAACTGTATTTTAAAATTAATATATATACTGATATCAAAATACATGTAGAACAAAATATATATATCTATATACATAAGTATATACGTATATATCAATATATATATATATATACACACCTATATATAAATACAAATAATAAAAAAAATTATATACATATACATAGATACATACATACATACATACATACATACATACATATATACATATATATATATATATTCCAATTGTACCCAGCACACACACTCACAGATTGTCAAAAAATGCCGGGTGCATTCCAGCCATAGCCAAAACATATGTAAAAATATCAAAAAATAAAGGCTTGCACTCACGGTCTGTTGTTTGAATTAAAACACTTCTTCTTTATTCAAAATTGCTTAAAACATAGTTGCTGTCATCTTATCGACGTTTCAGCCACATCAGTGGCTTTCATCAGGATCAACTCAGCTTACTCAGCCGTTTCAGCCACATCAGTGGCTTTCATCAGGATCAACTCAGCTTACTCAGCTGAGTTGATCCTGATGAAAGCCACTGATGTGGCTGAAACGTCGATAAGATGACAGCAACTATGTTTTAAGCAATTTTGAATAAAGAAGAAGTGTCTTAATTCAAACAACAGACCGTGAGTGCAAGCCTTTATTTTTTGATATTTTTATATATATATATATATATATATATATATTCAAATGGAAAGAGTGCACTCAAAGGTCTTCTTAAGGATATAAACGATTTATTTTGCCAAAATTTCAAAAGACATACAAGTCGACGTTTCAGTCCTCGTGGGACTTTTTTCAAGACAATGAAAGGCAGGAAAACAGTGATTTAAATATGCATTACAGGTGATTTGATTGGAGAGTAGATTATATGAAAGAGAGGCTGTGCAAACGTGAAAAAGATTGTTCAACTTTGAAAGTAGGGATTAACCCCTTGAGTGCCTAAAGTAAAAAAAGGCCTGACAGTGATTGTGGTTACGGCCAAACATCTAATAATCTGCGCTCGCAGACATATTTTAAAATTCAAGGATAAGAAATAAGAAATACCAAGGCCACCTTAAATTGACTAAGAGTTTAAGGATCTTTTTGAATATTTTAACAAATTTGTTAAACTGTGTTAGACAGTATTTTACATTTGCTACATTTTTAACACTAACATACGGTGGCTGCATATAAATTGGAATTCCCAATATAAAACGAAACATTTTAACAAAACTTCAAAGTATGTTTGAATGCCCCGCCAGGTTGCTATGTATATACTTAATTATATTACAGATTTACTGCCATACAGTCTATAGAGACTAGCAGGAGCAACTATCAACCAACATATTCTAGAAAAAATGAATAATGTGGATAATGTATAGTTGAAAATAGTCTCATGGATAGATCACCCGTTATAATTTTTCTTTAACCTTTAGTACAAATATATCAATATATCAATTGCTGTGCTCTTCTTTATCTTTTCGGGGTGAAGCAGCTGAGTGAGTTAATTTCATTAAGACCCCCCGGGGACAAAGTTCCTAATGTAAAGATCCAGAAGGCTTCTCTTTGAAGTAGTAAGACATCTCTGTCACCCCCCCTGTTCGGGGCCGGAACATGTTCAATGCCCATGAATTTCAATGTGGGCAGTGTGTGTCCTGCTTCCAAAAAATGTTTGGCTATGGGGGTGGTTGCTATGCCACTAGATAACGCAGTCCTGATAGTGGATCTGTGTCCCCTCATGCGCTCCCTAAGGTCATTAGACGTTTTACCGATATACATGAGTCCACATGGGCAGATGATACGATATATTACATGTGTAGTGGTACACGTGATCCTTTGCCTTATCTTGTATTCTTTGCCTGATCGAGGGTGGTAAAACACTTTGCCCGGGGTCATGCTATTGCAAGCCATGCATTTCAGACAACGATAGCAGCTGCCTTATCTTGTATTCTTTGCCTGATCGAGGGTGGTAAAACACTTTGCCCGGGGTCATGCTATTGCAAGCCATGCATTTCAGACAACGATAGCAGCTGCTATCGTTGTCTGAAATGCATGGCTTGCAATAGCATGACCCCGGGCAAAGTGTTTTACCACCCTCGATCAGGCAAAGAATACAAGATAAGGCAAAGGATCACGTGTACCACTACACATGTAATATATCGTATCATCTGCCCATGTGGACTCATGTATATCGGTAAAACGTCTAATGACCTTAGGGAGCGCATGAGGGGACACAGATCCACTATCAGGACTGCGTTATCTAGTGGCATAGCAACCACCCCCATAGCCAAACATTTTTTGGAAGCAGGACACACACTGCCCACATTGAAATTCATGGGCATTGAACATGTTCCGGCCCCGAACAGGGGGGGTGACAGAGATGTCTTACTACTTCAAAGAGAAGCCTTCTGGATCTTTACATTAGGAACTTTGTCCCCAGGGGGTCTTAATGAAATTAACTCACTCAGCTGCTTCACCCCGAAAAGATAAAGAAGAGCACAGCAATTGATATATTGATATATTTGTACTAAAGGTTAAAGAAAAATTATAACGGGTGATCTATCCATGAGACTATTTTCAACTATACATTATCCACATTATAAATTTTTTCTAGAATATGTTGGTTGATAGTTGCTCCTGCTAGTCTCTATAGACTGTATGGCAGTAAATCTGTAATATAATTAAGTATATACATAGCAACCTGGCGGGGCATTCAAACATACTTTGAAGTTTTGTTAAAATGTTTCGTTTTATATTGGGAATTCCAATTTATATGCAGCCACCGTATGTTAGTGTTAAAAATGTAGCAAATGTAAAATACTGTCTAACACAGTTTAACAAATTTGTTAAAATATTCAAAAAGATCCTTAAACTCTTAGTCAATTTAAGGTGGCCTTGGTATTTCTTATTTCTTATCCTTGAATTTTAAAATATGTCTGCGAGCGCAGATTATTAGATGTTTGGCCGTAACCACAATCACTGTCAGGCCTTTTTTTACTTTAGGCACTCAAGGGGTTAATCCCTACTTTCAAAGTTGAACAATCTTTTTCACGTTTGCACAGCCTCTCTTTCATATAATCTACTCTCCAATCAAATCACCTGTAATGCATATTTAAATCACTGTTTTCCTGCCTTTCATTGTCTTGAAAAAAGTCCCACGAGGACTGAAACGTCGACTTGTATGTCTTTTGAAATTTTGGCAAAATAAATCGTTTATATCCTTAAGAAGACCTTTGAGTGCACTCTTTCCATTTGAATATATTGAAGGCTGAGGTAGCACCGAGGCAAGCACAAGACCGGTACATTGAGTGCGGGACATTTGCAGTTTATATATATATATATATATATATATATATATATATATATATATATATATATAAATAATAATTCTACGTATATATTTATGTAATAATTTTACATAACTAGGTCATTTTATTAATTACAATTTGCAGGACCTGCCTGACAACTAAGGCCGAAAGTTCAGGGAATTACATTTTCTAGCACTATATTTAACCCTGTAACTTTCCAAGACACCATAAAACCTGTACATGGGGGGTACTGTTTTACTCGGAAGACTTCGCTGAACACAAATATTAGTGTTTCAAAACAGCAAAATATATTACAACGACGATATCGTCAGTGACAGTGACATTTTTTGCATTTTTCACACAAATGGCACTTACACTGATGATATAATTGTTGTGATACGTTTTACTGTTTTGAAACACTAATATTTGTGTTCAGCGAAGTCTCCTGAGTATAACAGTACCCCTCATGTACAGGTTTTATGGTGTTTTCAAAAGTTACAGAGTCAAATATAAGGTTTGCGTTTCAGTTTTTTCACATTAAAATTCGCCTGGTTGCCTTTGAGACCGTATGGTAGCCCAGGAATTAAAATTACCCCCATGATGGCATAGCATTTGCAATAGTAGACAACCCAGGGTATTGCAAATAGGGTATGTTCAGTTTTTTTTAGTAGCCACTTAGTCACAAACACTGGCCAAAATTTGCGTTCAAATTAGTTTTTTGCATTTTCAAATATTAACACTAACTTTGGCCAGTGTTTGTGACCACGTGGCTACTAAAAAAGACTGGACATACTCCATTTGCAATACCTTGGGTTGTCTACTTTTGCAAATGGTATGGGGGTAATTCTTATTCCTGGGCTACCATATGGTCTCAAATTTCAATGTGAAAAAACTGAA
Organism: Pelobates fuscus; assembly: GCF_036172605.1. Taxonomy (NCBI): domain Eukaryota; kingdom Metazoa; phylum Chordata; class Amphibia; order Anura; family Pelobatidae; genus Pelobates; species Pelobates fuscus. The sequence continues at coordinate 122,573,390 of NC_086320.1, forward strand.
ATATGTAACATGCTATATTTGAACATGTAACTTCCCAAAACACCATAAAACCTGTACATAGGGGGTACTGTTTTACACGTGAGACATCGCTGAATACAAATATGTGTATTGTATTGCAGTAAAAGCAAACAGTATTTTGACATTCACAGTTAAAATGTCACGTAGAACTAAAACAATTTTAAAAATTCTTATTTTCTCCCATTTTTTTTATATTTTTTTCATATTAAATTATGTTCCATACCTACATATTTGATGTTAAACGAAAGCCCTGTTTCCCCTAAATAAAATGATATATAATAAGTGTGGGTGCATTTAATATGAAAGAGGTGAATTACGGTTGGACAGACATATAGCGCAAATGCCAGGTTTTGTTTACATTTTTTTTGGATCACAACTTGTACATTTGGCTGCGGTCTTAAGGGGTTAACTCATAAATGGCAGAGGATTGAGCAGTGAGGCTGCAGGGGCATGTTCTATACACCAAAACTAATTCATTAAGCTAAAGTTGTTCAGGTGACTATAGTGTCCCTTTAATCTATGACAATCCAGCAAAAAACAAATACAAAAAAAATTAAATAAACTGAAACATGGGCTAAAGAATGCAACAGATATTAGAGGAAGACAGGAAAAGGGGCAAAGGGTAATTGATCCCAGGGCCACTAGCATGCCGTTTCACAATACAGTTCTGCTGATTAAAAGCAAATGTAGGAGTATTTGCAATGCAGGTTAGCAGAATATTAAGAGTGAGGAAGCATGCAAGAAGGACTTTGCTACCCAGCCCTGTGTGAGTTTGTGCTGGTTGTCTGCAGTCTCTCCATGCCAGGACTGGCCCACTGTGATATTTAATGGACCACGCTGACCAGGCTGCTACCCGACAGTGATGATTGTATATGATAAGGAGATGTTTGCAAATGGCTGTGGGGTGAGATGAGATATTGGTGTCAACAGTCACAATGACCAGAGTCGATCACTTAGCCACGTACAGATTTCTGTGAATGCTTGTTCAAGCTGCACAAATCATACTGATGGAGGTTACAGGATACAGGGGATACAGGGTGACACACCTGCAGACTCCTGCAGCCTCCATCTGTCAAACTTAATATTGTTTGTGCAGTGTGGGGGAGGACCATCTACACAGATCTCCACCAGTTTTGTTTGCAATACGAATTCCAGTCATCTGTACCTACATACCCCCTCAGTACAAAGATGCCTGCCCTGCTCTATATATAGATAAAAGTCTAAAAACATACTGGGACCAATCTGAAATGTGACATCACTGGATAACAAGATATTTACATAAACTGGTATAATGCAGCATATTGTCTAAACATAAGGTAAATATATATTTGGACACAGAGCACTGTAACGTATGTTGATTTAATTAGGGAACTGATTTTCATTTGATAACATATCAGAGATCATAATAACATAACAAACATAATAATATCTTAATTAGACCTGTAACTGAAGTAACAATGGCAACTGTGTGTCTAAAAAAAATAAATAAAAAGTAAACATTGTTATGTCATTCCTAATAAAGATAAGAAGTGTGGCACTAGACTAGACTAAAATATTTTTTTTGTTTGTTTTTTGTTTTTTTACACGTGGACATCCTGGCTCATGCAGGGTGTAGTTTCTTTTAAAACGTTTACGGCAATAAAGGGACTTGTATCCTTTAACTCGTTAGTACACATTAAAGGTCTTCGTCCGAGGCTGGGTAGAGCACAACCCAAAGAGTCAGATATTATGGTAATTTCTTATCACAAGTAAAGAAATACAGTAGACCTACATTATAGGCAGTGCGGTTTATAAAGATATTTATTGTATTGATATTTGAAATAGATATTTATTGCCTTAAGGCAAAGCGGTCTCTATTCATATTTCAGCACCACCCAATAGCGCATCAAAAGATAATTGTGGGTAATGCTTTTATTTTTAAACCTCAGCAGTTTATTTTTATTTAGATTGCGTGCTGGGCATAGGGAGAAGAAGCTCCAATGAGGACAGGTTGCTTGGCAGGCAAATATGGAGCATGTGGGAGGAATCAAGGTCAAAGGGACATTCAATTTATCAGGAGTATGGAACTATTGGTCTGGGGTTACCTCCATCTGCTGTGATGGCATACACACACACACACACACACAACAGCAAACCCTCCTCTCACCTAAAATTGTGTTTTCTTTGCAGAGCTTTCTCCATGGCCCAGACACCATAAGCAATTAGAAGCAACAAATTCCAGAAATTAGATATTTCAATACTAGTGAAGGCACTGCATTTTTGGGACTACTACAATATTACAATTAAAACTGCTCGACACAAGACAAGAAGCGTGATCTCTTTGTCTTGAGTGACTTTTGTCAGATGGTGTCAATTGCATAGCTCTTATGTCTTCCTGGCAATAAATTGCGAATATTAATCAGTATTTCTAGACCCATCACTTTGTGAAATGTCATGGTTGGATGGAGTAACAAAATAATAATACATCAATGAAACTCCAAGTGACGTCACTTATAGCTTACAATCAATATGTGTCATCTACAGTACATTCATAAGCATTGCCATAAAATGTCAACAGAGCTACAAAGGACAGCTGATTTCCAAAGCTTATAATGCAGAGCAGAACTGTCCACTGAGTAGGAGATGTCATGTGTTTACTTTTAAACCACTAGGTAGATTTGAGTCTGTTACAACTTCTCTATAACTCCTCTTACGGATTGGTTATTAGCATGGCATCATCGCAGAGGAGGTCACCAGGTATTCCACCAATTAAGAGACATACCCATGGTGGAATCTGAAAAGATCCTGCTATTGTAAGCATTGTCTAACATTAAGTCATCTACTCACGCTCTCCTAAAATGAACCAAAAATGATATTGTAAGCACTAGATCCGAGGGTGGGAAAAAGAGACATTGATGGGTTCACAGACAGAAGAAAGAATGTAGAAATGCAAAAAAAAAAAAGAACCATAATGAGATGGGTCCAAACAAGTTGTTTGCCTCTGAAGAAAAGAACAAAAATATATTGATTTGTAAAATGCCTAATAAATAAAAAAAAAGTAAAAAATACAAAAAATTAACAATTTTTCTCAGAAATTCATGTATTTAGTTAATTATAATATTGTATGTATTAATTGAAAGACCTAGTAAACCATATCTGTTAGATATGTTGATGATCACCAGAATCTCCTTGCTTGTGTGTTGTTGGTCACTATAAGAGTCAGAGGCTATAGTAGCCATTATTTTAGGTTATGTGATTATGGTGAACTACGCTGCTTTCCCACCACAGCCTAAAGTCCTGTATTTGGCTTGTGATGGCTATTACAGCATATTTGCACGCTTGGCATCTACCTTTTTTTTTTTTTGCTCGACAGACTGCCCGGCCCTGACTGTTACGTTCTGGGAAACTGTTGCCTACTGCAGATTTCATCATCCTGGTTTGCTATTTTGTGATGATGAGTACAAAGAGTGGATGATATTGAAATGTACTTGACTTAGTTTTATTTTTAGATGTTAACTGCCACTTAATGTCAACTACATATTTGTCATGAAAATTACCCTTCGCTATTAATAGGACTTAATGCTAGCATTAGAGTATTTAAGCCTGGCTGTGTGAAAAAACACTTACATATACAATTATGTAATGTACAATAATATTATAATACTAATAATTAAAAACACACCATAACCAGGGATATGAAGTGGTCACGGTGCCCAGAGTCTGTATGTGCAGTGTTTCACTTTACATTAACCCCTTAGCTGTTGGAGGTATAACACCACCTCTGGCAGTGTCATTAGGCAGCCCAGAACATAGAAGTAAGTATTAGCATATTTTTATGTATTTTTTTTTTTTTAAAGGAGAAGTTTAGGCACCATAACAACTACATCTAAATGAAGTGGTTTTAGAGCCAGAAGGTCCCTTGTACTGGCTCACCTTAACATGATAAGCCAGTGCCAAATCTCGCTGCCTCTCTGTCCTTCTGTTTTCAACACAAAGAAACCGGAAGGTTCTTGCAGAAATTGGCAGAGGCGCTACTGGTTGGCTTAGAGCAGTCACATGACGCTCTCAGCGATTCCCATTTCATAAAACTGGCTTGAAAAAAGTAAGTTTCTTTTTAAGCCAGTTTTATAAATGGGGAATCACTGATTGATAGAGTGTCTGTCAGCTGACAGTTGAACCCCTTAAGGTCAGCCAGTGTCAGGGATCTCCTGGCACCATAACTTCCTTTAGATTAAGTTGTTGGTGCCCAGAGTGTTCCTTTAATTTGGGGGGGGTGACCAACTTCACAAAAGGCTACTCTACTTAAAATCAGCATTTTCTGAAAACATAGATTTTTGGTTTTGAGTAACCCATTCAGAAGGAAATAGTAGAGAAGTTAGATGATTTATGCTGTCTGATGGATGAATCTACTCACCACAACTAAACTACATATGCCATAAAGCCCTACAGTTTTGTAAATGGAGCCGTGCACAGCATTCTCCCAAGCTGCCAATCAAGCAAATATGCAGCTCATGGTCTTTAAGTGTTAGTAAAGGGAGTTTAGGATATACTCTGTAAAAGTTGACAGGGGCAGGGGGTTTTATGACTCTTGGTGTGACTCTTATTACAGTTCAACATGTTCCACAAAGACAGCAACCTGGTGATGGAGGTTCATGGTAGATGTAGATATACAACAACTGGAATCTGGTCTAACAACTCCCACATTAGTCTGCATATTTGACAGTTTGTTGAAATTTTAATTATCATTTTTCCTACACAAATCAAAAATGCATGGAATAGTAAGTCCAAAATAATGAACTATTCAACTACTCTAATATTTATTCGTATTTAGAAATAACATACGATGTTAAAATTAACCTTTCATCTCTCCAAGGTTTCTTACAAATCGTATATTTAAGAAAAAAAATTAATATTAATATATTAAGATTTTGTTTCCTGAAATTCCAAAGCTATTAAAAGTATGTGTTTATGCTTAAGAAAAATCCATCAAACTGATGAGTTTACACTGTTTTGCCGGTATTCCCCAATCATCTTAATGCAGTTGTAATGGTACCTGGAGGTCCTGGGAACTGTCTTACCTTAACCAGTTTAACGGTTTTCAAACCTTGAGTGGTCCTTTAAATGTAATATTGTGTTGTCATGAGCTTTTTATTTTTTATTAAAGCATTATTAATGCTTAAATAAAAACCATCTTGGGTTTAAATTCAAGTGTACAGTTTAACTTATTCTCTTATTTTTAAACACAAACAAAACATATTTCCTGGATGATTTTAAACAAGGGAAGCGACTTACAACTTCCTAGTAAATGTTATAAATCATAATGATGCTAAGTGTTTATATGTGTGCACAACCAAGGCTGGTTCAGCGTGTTCTGTAAGAATTTGCTGTTATTTAGGTCATGCTGTGGTTTTTCAACTTTCTGGAGAGTGAACATTACCAGAAATACGCCGTCTTGTCCCCCAGGTTTTTCTCCAGGACAATTCTGTCCAGAACATTGTAACATACATTGGTTTTCGCTCCTTTCATAAACTCCACAAATATCTTGCCTTTGGTAATATCAAAATTATAATCCATCACCTTTCCAGAAGGGGGAGTTTGCCAGTAGAATTCTGAAGCAACTTCCATCCAGAATTCTTCATAGGACATGAAGTAAAAGGAAATAAGGGGGGGGGGGGGGGGGGGGAGATGGAAAATAAAGATAGAAATAAAGTCAAAAAGCAATAACAGTATTCAAAATATGAATATGTATTTATAATTCTAAGAAAATATTAATTATAACTATTTTTTACAACAAAAGAGTAATAAAGCATTACTTTCTAGTCTAAATCAGAGAAATCATGCAAATACTAATGCTTGATTAAAAATAAATATAAAAAATTTGTATATATTAAATTATTACATTGTGTATGGGTAAATATGAGTAGAATAGCAATGCTTTGTATTTATAGACAGACATTATATTTATCTATGTTCTCCTATTTCCCCCAGATGTGAGCTGCCAGGAGGCTGAGGATGTTGTATAGAAGAAGGAGTGATGATAATACCTTGTGGGCTGTGGATGGATTTGAGGTATAGTTCATTGTATTTGCTGAAGCTGGAGATGTATGCATGTTCCTGCAAGGGTGCAGGAGGCGGATAGATTGTCAGCTCCTCTGCCCCAGCCTCCTCCCCGGCTGCTTTCACCTGGCTTGGCATGCTGGCTGCTAGAAATCACCGAAGCCTTCAATGCAGCAGGCGTGTAATGACTGAGTCAGTGGCAGTGGCAGCGGCAGCAGCAGCCAGGTAATGGGAGAGGGAGCTCAGAGAGAGAGAGCGCGGGGAGTGACGGGAGAACCTGTCAACAGATAATCCCCTCCCCTCTTCCAAAGGAAGAAAATCGCCAGGCTGAGTATTGTCATGCGGCAACAGCCAATCACAGGGCGTCTGTGCTCACACCTTCTTTGCGATTGGCTGGCGCCGCTCGGCTCATCTATGGCCATTGGAGGTAAGGGAGATGGCGAGCGGCGCGCGGTGGAGTCAGCGGGTGGAGGAGAGGGGCGGGGCTGAGGGGGGAGAGGTGAGAGGTGAGAGTGCGTCCACAGTGAGACCCCAGGCTGGGCACTGTCACTGTGAGGGGCTCTGTGATGGCACTGTGAGACCCCAAGCTGGGCACTGTGAGGGGCTCTGTGAGACCCCAAGCTGGGTACTGTGAGGGGCTCTGTAATGGCACTGTGAGACCCCAGGCTGGGCACTGTGAGGGGCTTTGTAATGGCACTGTGAGACCCCAGGCTGGGCACTGTGAGGGGCTCTGTAATGGCAGTGTGAGATCCCAGGCTGGGCACTGTGAGGGGCTCTGTAATGGCAGTGTGAGATCCCAGGCTGGGCACTGTGAGGGGATCTGTAATGGCAGTGTGAGACCCCAGGCTGGGCACTGTGAGGGGATCTGTAATGGCAGTGTGAGATCCCAGGCTGGGCACTGTGAGGGGCTCTGTAATGGCAATATGGTAACTTACTGTGTCTGATTACAAATATTTTCGGGGGATGACTGATAGGGTTAGTGTGGCATGAGAGTGGCAAGGTGAGGGGGTCAGTGTGACATGAATTGGGAGGGTGAGTTGGCACGGTGGGTTAGTATAACAGTGTTGAGTGTAGCAGGGATAATGGGGTGAGTTTGGCAGAGTTCGGGAGTGAGTGTGACAGGGCTGAGGGGTGAGTGTTACAGAGTTAGAGTGGCCGTGGAGAGGAGGATTGAGTGAGAGGGATAATTTGTGACAGGAAGAGGGGGTGACCATGAACAGAAGCTAAGTGTGTGTGGGGGAGTGACAGTATTATTAATTATAAAGGGCCAACAAGTTCCGCAGCGCTGCACAATGGGTGAACTAACAGGTATTTGTAACCAGACAAGTTGGACGCAGAGGGATTGAGGGCCCTGCTCAATGAGCTTACATGCTAGAGTGAGAGGGGCATAGTGACACAAGAGGTTAGGGCAGGGTATAAAAGTATGTTGCTCGGATAGTATTCATCGAGGGCTGTGTTTTGTTTTAATGACAGTTGCAAGAGAGGAATCGAGGTGTGGGGGAGGGAAATCTGTTCACAGTTTAATGTATATGGTTTCCTAAAGAAGTACGTTTTCAAATATTTTTTTGAAGGAATGGAGATTGGGTGAAAGTTTAACAGAGAGGGGAAGGGCGCTCCATAGGAACTGTCCAGCCCCAGAGAAGACTTTAAGGCGAGCATCAGAGGTAGGAGTACGAACAGAGGTTAGACATAGGTCCCCGGCAGAGAGTAGAGGCCTGGATGGGACATATTTGTGTATTAGTGAGGATACGTAGTTCAGAGCAGCATTGTGTAGAGATTTGTAAGCGAGTATCAGGATCTTAAATTGAGTCCTATATCTTACGGGAAGCCAATGTAGGCTGACAAAGGGGGGAGACGTGGGAGGTGCAGGCCGACAGAAAGATGAGCCCCGTGGCCACATTCATTATAGACTGTAACTGAGCAAGTTGGGAACATGTAAGACCACTGAGAAGTGGATTACAGTAGTCAAGGCGAGAGAGGACAGCGGCATGGACAAGCACCTGTGCCGTATCAGGCATTTAATAGGGTTGGATACGCGCAATATTTTTGAAATGGAAGCGGCAGGATTTGGCGATTGATTGGACATAAAGGTGTCGCGTACCCTGCGCCTCCATACAGCGTGGCTGCATCCAATCGCTGCTAAAATTATAAAAAACTTGCCTAAGGCAAGTCAGCTTGCCATTCAGCACCCCCATGGAGCGATCCCCGACCGGTGCGGCGTTCTAATGAACGCTGGCCGCTGCGGTCCCACAAAACTATGTCGCCCTGCCTCTGTCCTCTGTTGTTTGACTTTGGCTTGTATTTTGACTTTCCCGTATTTCTGGTATCCTTGACTTTTCGCTTGTTTCCTCATTGTGTCTCTTTCTGTGTCACAGACCTCGGCTAGTATTTTGACCATTCTTTATTTACGTTAAGTACGGCCATTCTAAGGCCTGGTATATGTTATCCTTGTTCATTGTTTATTACATAGTTCTGCGTGTTGGGTCATACAGTAATCGTGACAGAGAGGTGAAGGAGAGGACGGAGTCAAAGAGAACACCTAGGCAGCGAGCCTGAGAGGTAGAGCGGATGGTAGTGCCATTGACTTGGAGGGAAACAGACAAGGGAGTAGCAACACTTCAGGGAGGAAAGACCAGAAGTTCTGTTTTGGACAGGTTCAGTTTAAGGAAGTGAGCAGCCATCCAGTTGGAAATAGCAGAGAGGCAGTCAGAGAAACGAGTCAAATGGGGTGGTGATAAATCAGGGGAGGACAGATACATTTGCGTGTTATCCTCATAGAAATGCTACTGGAAGCCGAAGGAGCTGATGAGTTTACTAAGGGAGGCAGTGTAGATTGAGAACAATAGGGGACCAAGGACAGACCCTTGGGGAACACCAACAGAGAAGGATTGGGGAGAAGAGGCATGCCAGAGAAAGAAACAGTGAAAGAGCGCTGGTAGAGGTAGAAAGAGCCCCAGGAGTGAGCGGTATCTCATAGACTGAGATTACTGAGAATGAGAAGAAGCTGTTGATAATCAACAGTGTCAAAAGCAGCAGAGCGGTCTAGGAGAATTAGGATAGAGTACTGGTCACGGGATTTTGCAGTGATAAGATCATTGTATACTTTGGTCACAGCTATTTCAACAGAGTGACGAGCGTGGAATCCAGATTGAAGCGGGTCAAGCAGAGAGTTGGATTCAAGGAAGTCTGTCAATCTCGCATACACAACTCTCTCAAGGATCTTGGAGGCAAACGGCAGTAGCAAGATAGTGATACCGGAGAAACTGACGGAAGCCAAGCACAGAGAGATGGACACAGGTTTCTTCAGGAAGGAAGAGATTCTTTATTGGATCACCGATCGGGACTCAGAGGGACTAGCGTCACCAAAATACAGCAAAGTCTGAGTACTGAATACATAGAGTACATTCCTTATATAGCACTGTAGCTCCTCCCACAATTAACTACACCCACACATACCCTTAACCTATTTAATAAATAGAGTCTAAACTCATCCATCCGGTCTAACCACGTGGCTCATCTGATACAAAGGAGAGGGACGCGTAATTCCAGTTCTTACATTCCTGCACCTGGTCAGTACAGTGATAACAGTATCTTAGCTACGTGTAATTAACTAACTGATACTACAAACACATATACATACATATGCCTTGTGGCAATCTTAGCCTGCTAAACTTGTATTTTACTGGAATTACATCACATTCCCCCCTTTGATGCCTCTGATATTTCACAATTACTTGAGGCATCACTTAACCTTGGTTTGCATATACCTCAGGTTACCATGAACCAGACCAGACTTATCTTATGATGTGAATCTTTTAACACTCATCTTCCTGCATTGGTTCTCCTTGATCTAGAGCCTTATACTTATATATCGCCATTATCTGTGCAGCAGCCTTCCTCTCTGCTATACTTCCTATCAGGCTTTGCACAGACCTAACTACTAAGGGTATAAGACACGGTAGGAGTAGACACAACAGTAAAATCAGTAGGACTCCACCTACCACTGCCTTAAGCCCTCCAAACCACTCATACCAGCTACCAAACCAACTACTTGGATTGTACCCTTTCCATACCTGAGTAGGCACATGCACTAGTTTAACCATATGGCTAGTAAGCTCAGCTATTGCTTGCCCTTCGTCATCTATTTGAAGACAGCAATTGCTCAGGTTAAACTTCCCACATACACCTCCCTCTACTGCCAAAAGGTAATCCAAGGCTAATCTATTTTGGTACACTGCTGTCCTCATCCTGGTATTATGCTTCGCTAGAAGATTGAGTGCTTGTGAGGTCTCATTAGTAATAATCTCAACCACCGCCTGTAATCTTATAATACGGTTGAGCATATAAATTGGGGTTCTATAACCAAAGGTACCATCTTCTGCCCACGTGGCTGGCCCATAATAATCTATGATACGCTGGGGAGGCCATTCATTATCTTCCCAGGTGCCTATCTCTAAGGGTCCCCTTTTCTTCCTATGATTCACATCATACACTTTAACACCTAAAGTCTCACCTGTTTCAATCGGTAACAAGAAGAAGGATGGTTTGAGCATACCCAACACACATGCCCCTTCCCAGTCCTGTGGCAACTCCGAATAGGCTTTCTTACCACAGATCCAGTACAAATTTGCTGGGGCTCTCCAGGTAGATGTGATGGATAAATCAAACCACACATCCTTTAAACTGGCATATCTAGCAAACGGGTTAGATGGTTCTGAGACATTTGAAGCCGACCACCAAGTTGTATTTTTAGTATCATCATCATAAGCTTTTTGCCCTAGACAAGTTAATTCTCCTACAGAAGTATTATACATTATTCCTTTCCTTGCTATGCAAACATAACCTATGATGGAGGTCTTTAATCTCCACTCAGATTTACCTCTAACACTCAAATGATAATCGGCTTGTGTAGATATTAGTTGGTCAACTGCCTCAGAACCGGACATTACCTCCTTTGCTTCCCAAGGCCATTGGTCTCCCATGTTAGTACCTCCACACACATAGCAGTTGGTAACATTAAGACTACCGGCAATACTTTCAGCTAGGTCAATGAACAGGTTTTTAGCGTTATGGGGGATCTTATTATCTATACTCATCTCTTCATAAAAGGAATGGTATACTTGATGAGTCTGGGAGGATACCGTATCAGTCTCTATTCCTATAAACAATAATGTCCCAGGATCTAAACCCGTCCCGTATATCTGAAACCCAAATAAATTTCCATACTTATCTAGGAACTTGTCGGGGTTATTAATAAGTATATGGACTGGGTTGCATTCCATAGACTTACAATAAGGGCTAGTCGGCAACTTAGTCACTATCATGTCTTTATCTACTGTCTGTCCCCAAGTCGCCCACCCCACACAAGACCAATATGGACAAAAGTTATAGTCTTTATTTGGGCATCTAGGACTCACATATTTATTTTTACTACTGGGACAAATATATTTATCATTAGACCCATACGTCCTCTCCCATCTAAGATCCCCACATACATTCCACGGTTTTCTACCACTTGATATCGCCTTACATGCATCAAATAGCAGAACACCCGAAGAATGTACGGATTCTAACACCGTCTTATTAATTAGGGTCCCCTGAGGATCTCCATTCCTGAGAGTCAACCAAATTGTACGAGGTTGATACTCTGGACTGAAGCACTTAGGTTCTCCTACTCCTAAATGGCACACACTATAGTCTATATTTAGGTATCTACATCTTGATACCTCTCCTTTACATTCGTATTGTGAATGCCAAATTAGGGTTTGGGAAATATGGTTACCTGTTCTCGTAGTCTTAATGCATACCTCACAGCTAGGAGTGTCGGTACCTCTACCTTCCTGAATATAAAAACACATATAAATAAACACAATCAAAAGCACATCTTTCGCCGTCATCCTCAGTCTTCGTCCGTGCGATGGAACCTCAGCTTCCAGGATGTGAGGGCTGCAGGGAATGGAGTTCTGCTCGTCTTCACAGGTGTCCCTTCGAGACTTTCCTGGCTTATACACTATGTGTTGGTAAGCGGACAGGCTTTATTATGGCCTTCTCACTCACACCTGTAACAATAAAATTTGTAATCCACAATAATTCCTCGTTACTCCGACTGAGTAGTGCGTTTCAACCGGATCTTGCAGGGATTCTCTGGATCTGCTGTAATTTGCCAAGAATCGACTGCTGCTGGTTTAACCCTGGAGTGATGTATCCACGGAGTTACTTCGGCTACTTTTATCGCTGTAGGGGTAGACAAAAGAACAACATAAGGACCTCTCCACTTGGGCCCTAACGGTACATTATTCCACTCTTTAATCCACACTTGGTCTCCTGGATGATAACTATGAACAGGGGGATAAATATTCACAGGTAATCTATCTTGTACCCATTTCTGTACCTCCTCCATAGTCTTACCCAACTCTACAACCTGCTGCCGGGTAATTCCTTCTCCCAACTGACTCAAGTCCCCCCTTAAGTTACCAAGTACGGGAGGTGGTCGCCCATACATGATTTCAAAAGGAGAGAGGCCCATCCTTCTGGTAGGGGTACTGCGGATTCGCAATAAAGCTATGGGTAAGAGAACGTTCCACTTAAGTTGGGTTTCCTGACACATTTTAGCCAACTGGTTCTTTATAGTTCTATTCATTCTCTCTACCTTACCAGAACTCTGGGGTCTATATGCAGTATGAAGCCTCCACTTTATACCAAGCATATGAGTCAGTTGTTGTAGGCACTGATGAACAAAAGCTGGACCATTGTCCGATCCTATAGAACAGGGTAGTCCATATCGGGGTATTATTTCTCGTAGCAGGAATCTTACAACTTCTCCTGCTTTCTCTGTACGAGTAGGACATGCTTCTACCCAGCCTGAATAGGTGCACACAATTACCAACAGGTAACGATGTCCACCCGATTTAGGCATTACTGTAAAGTCTATTTGTAGATCGGACATGGGGAGTCCCCCCATAAACTGGACTCCTGGTGGCTTTACTGGTCCTTGTCTTGCATTATTCTTAGCACACGTTACACATCTGCGTACAATGGCCTGAGTCAAGTTGGACAATCTTGGTATGTAGAAATGTTTCCTGAGAGATTCTTCAGTACTGTCTCTCCCAGAATGTGTCCCGTTGTGATAATTTTGGACAATTTCTACCGCTAGTGATGCTGGTATGACTATTCTTCCATCTTCTAGCTGATACCACTTGTTCTCCAAATACTTTCCCGGTTCAGTCTTTAACCACTCCTCTTCTTGAGCTGTATAAACTGGAGTCCATTGGGACAGTGGAGTTGGTATAAGAGCAGCTATATGCCCCACATACTCCTGTCTTCCTGATTCAGCAGCACGCTTAGCTGCACTATCTGCCATCCGATTTCCCTTGGTTACATCACCATCTCCTCTCAGATGCGCTCGACAATGTATGATACCGACTTCTTTCGGCTCCCACACTGCTTCCAATAGTTGTAGGATTTCAGCTGCGTACTTGATTTCTTTGCCTTCTGAATTCAGTAGTCCTCTTTCTTTATACAAAGCTCCGTGGGCATGAGTGGTTAAAAACGCATACTTAGAGTCCGTATAGATATTTACTCTTAAACCTTCAGCCAATTGTAACGCTCGTGTTAGTGCTATTAATTCTGCCTTTTGTGCTGATGTTCCTTTCGCCAGTGGCCGAGCTTCTATCACCTTGTCTATTGTTGTCACTGCATATCCTGCATAGCGGATCCCTTCTTTCACATAACTACTGCCGTCGGTGTAATATTGAACATCGGGGTTCTGGATGGGAAAATCACGAAGATCTGGTCTACTTGAAAATACTTCATCCATTACTTCCAAACAATCATGTTGACTTTCAGTAGGTTGCGGCAAAAGGGTAGCTGGATTTAAGGTGTTTACAGTCTCTAAATGCACTCTTGGGTTTTCACACAACATTGCTTGATACTTGGTCATACGGCTGTTACTAAACCAATGATTTCCTTTGTAATCCAACAACGTCTGTACTGCATGTGGGACTCGTACATAAAGTTCTTGACCCAGAGTGAGTTTATCGGCTTCAGCTACTAGCAGGGCGGCTGCAGCTACGGCTCTTAGACAAGGTGGAAGTCCGCTGGCCACTGCATCCAGTTGCTTAGACATGTAGGCAACAGGTCTTTGCCATGATCCCAAGTACTGTGTCAATACTCCCACAGCCATTCTTCTTTGCTCGTGTACATATAAGTAGAATGGTCGTGTGTGATCAGGTAGACCTAATGCTGGGGCACTCATCAAAGCCTTCTTCACATCTTCAAATGCCGTTTGCTGTTCTTGGGTCCATAAGAAGGGGTCGTGCTCTGTACCTTTGATGGCTGCGTACAGAGGTTTTGCCAGTATCGCATAGCTGGGAATCCATATCCTACAGAAGCCTGCTGCCCCCAAGAATTCTCGCACTTGTCTTCTATTCTTGGGTATTGGTATTTGGCAGACAGCTTCTTTTCTCTCTGGCCCCATAATCCTTTGACCTTCAGAGATATGGAATCCCAGATACTTGACAGTTGGCAAACACAACTGAGCCTTCTTCCTGGACACCTTGTATCCTGCCTTCCAGAGAATATGTAGTAGATCGTGCGTTGCTTGCTGACATTTTTCTTTTGTAACTGCTGCTATCAACAAGTCATCTACATATTGTAACAATACACATTCTCCTGGGATAGACTCGAAATCCAGTAGATCTTGACTTAGAGCTGAACCAAATAGGGTAGGTGAATTTTTAAACCCTTGGGGCAGTCTTGTCCAAGTCATTTGGCGTTTTGAGCCCGTTACAGCGTTCTCCCATTGGAAAGCGAAAATACATTGGCTTTCTGCGGCAATTCGGAGGCAAAAGAAGGCATCTTTGAGATCTAAGACTGTGAAGTAAGTAGCCCCGCCCGGAATTAAAGCAAGCAGGTTATATGGATTGGGTACAACTGGATGTATGCTAACAACCGCATCATTGACTGCTCTTAAGTCCTGTACAGGTCGATACTCATCTGTACCGGGCTTTTGAACAGGCAGCAATGGGGTGTTCCAGGGGGAAGTACAGAATTTTAGGATACCATACCGTATGAACTTATCCAGATAGGATTGGATGTTCTTCTTAGCCTTCTGCGGAATGTGATATTGTCTTAGGCTCACTGGATAAACCCCATGTTTCAGTTCAATTTTTATTGGTGGAATATTGCGGGCCAGTCCTGGTGGGTTGTTCTCTGCCCAAACTCCTGGTATGTTAAACAATGTCTCATCACTCCTAGGGTTTTGGCTAGTCAACACTGTATAAAGTCGCCACTCTTCTTCCTTTGGTACGGATAAAGTCATAATACCTGAAGGTCCATTAAACTTTAAGGATGTTGTTCCATTTGGTAGGAACGTAATCTGCGCTTGTAATTTTGATAGCATATCACGTCCCAGCAATTGGACTGGACATTCAGGCATATAAAGGAATTGGTGTTTTACTACGTGGCCTCCCAATGTACAGAGTCGACTTTTAAGAACCGGTTTTTCAGCACTTCTTCCAGTTGCTCCTATCACAGTAATAGTCCTTCCAGATGGAGGAGCAACTAGATTAGTCACCACTGAATGTTCAGCACCAGTGTCGATCATGAACGCACTCCTTTTCCCCCCTATTGATACATCGACCATAGGCTCCGCTCGACCAAGGGGGATGGAGCCCGGTCGGTATCAATAGTCCTCCATGACAGTGTCAGCCAATCCTACAAAGTCCCTACCTTCTCTATCGCGGGACCTTTGCGCTGCTGGAATATACCTGTCTTCCCTAACACTTCCTCTGTTCCCATTACTCCCTCTATAACCATTACTCCCTCCGGGGCCTCCTCTACCTCTCGCTCTACCTCTAAAGTTTCCGTAGCCTGCCCTGGGTTGGTCTCTCTCGTACTGCTCTCTTTGCGGACATTCGTTCCTCCAATGCCCTTCTTCCTTGCAATACGCGCATTGATCCCTACTCAAAGGCTCCCTACTCCATCTATTATTGCCTCTATCTGGGCCCCGTTTATCTACGCCTGCGATCGCTACCGCTAGCATATCAGCCTTTTTACGCATCTTGCGCTCTTCCTCTTTCTTACTTTCTGTATCCCTGTTCATATAGACCTTATTTGCTACCTCCATTAGTTGGGTGATGGACATACCTGCAAACCCTTCTAACTTTTGTAGCTTGCGCTTAATATCTCCGTATGCTTGGCTGACAAAGGCGGAGTTAACCATTCGGGAATTGTCTGCGTCTTCCGGATTAAAGGGGGTATACAAGCGGTATGCCTCCAATAATCGGTCATAAAAGACACTGGGCGCTTCATCGCTTTTCTGGATCACCTCAACTGTCTTCGACATGTTAATGGCTTTCTTTCCTCCGGCTTTCATGCCAGCAATTATAGCGTCTCTATAGGCTCTGAGTTGAACCATATCAGCACCATTTACGTTCCAATCGGGATCGGTGTTGGGATAGTGTGTCGCGGCCCATGCTGCTGGATTGGCTTGGTTCAAAGCACGGGCTCTATCCTCTAATGCTTTAATGGCTGCTTGATTTATTCTTGTCCTTTCCTCATTGTTAAATAAAGTCATTAGTAACTGCTGGCAATCAGCCCATGTCGGATTATGCGTCTGTACTATTGAGGTGAACAGATCAGTCATAGCTTGTGGTTTCTCAGTATACGAGGAATTATGGGTCTTCCAGTTTAAAAGATCGGTTGTGGTAAATGGGACATATACGAAGACTGGGTCAGCGTGTGCCATTTGACCTGCGGCATCGATATAAGCTGACCCGGGATTCAGACGAAGAGGCATCTGATAGTGCTTTAATTGTTGGGCACCAGTCAACTGTCGGGTTTGGATGGGGCTACGTAGAGAGGCGTCAGTCATGGGTTCCGGTCGGGGAGAGATAGGGTATGGGGATGTGGGAGGTCGGTTTTGGGAAAAGGTCGTAAATAAAACACTTCGAGCCGAGCTAGATGAAGCTTGACCGGAAGTCTGAAGTGGCGCCAAATCAGGATATTCGTTTCTAATGGGGGTGGATTCTGGTTCCGGAAGGGGAGATTTAGTACGAGGGGGGGTGGATCCTGTACTGGAGGAGGAAGCGGAAGTGGATGAGGGTAATGAGGGGAGGGGTGCAGGACTTCCTGCGTTTGCGTCACTTCTTCTTAACGGAAAGTAAGGGGGCGGCAAAGGGATCTCGGACTCAGGGGGCGTGTCCAAAATGGGCCTAACACCAGTCCTAGTGGACGAGCAAGTCCTAGCTACCATGAGGCGACACTGCTCCTCGTGGCATGTCTGGAGCCATTTTGGCGAGTCATTTACGGCCTGTCTCCAACAGTCAATATAAGGAAACTGGCCGTAAAGTTCAGGCCTACCCGATACAGCCACGTGTAAGCGCTGTACCAGAGTTGGATCCAAACTGCCACGTGGCGGCCATGCCGCAACCAAAGTAGGCCACTCCCTAGTACACAAAGTGACCAAACGTACAGGAGACATCTTTACCCCAAAATCACAAACTTTGAATCCCTTTTTAAAATTCTTAACCATACATCCTAAGGGATCCGGAATCGTTGACTGCGACGCACCCATACTTAACAATGGAACGTCGTCGACAACGAATACTATACACGCGTACTATTCAACAGTCACACCCGTTTCCTCTGGCAACAGCACCACGTGGTACGGTTACCAAGTGAAACGTACACAATAACAATAAACACTCAGGGAATTCCCGTACACACACAGCTGTTACACCAGTCACTATATAATCAATATTATGCCCTTTGGCGTAACTATACAGTCACCCACGCTATAATTCTCTATATACGAATTACCCGTCTATAACACACCCCAGTAACATCGTCTTTTACAAATAGCGGTTACAGTACGGTTAGCATAGGTCAAAGCACAAGTTAAGGTCACAATACAATTATTAGTGGTTATGGTGTTAAACATGCAATGGACGACAATGATTAGTACTTATTATATAATGTCAGTAAATATACAGGGTTATGGTACCGTGCACTATAATACAGCAACACACTATTAACACTCTCGCTAGACGGCTGAGCTCGCGCTATCTAACAAGATATACACTTTACTAAAACAATCGTTAACACATTTACAATTCCCAACTAAACTATTGGCCAGTACCTTGAATGGACTACCTAAAACTATATACACCCGTTTTGGTTAGCCACACTGCCCAATCACCACATATATAGCGAGCTAGAGAACCGAATTTACACAGGCGCCGCTTAGTCTCCCGGTCCCTCCGACCTAGCGAACGTAATATACACCCTAGAACGCTAGTCTAGACAAGACACCGGTGTCCGGCTAGGGCTATTTACACCAGGACCCCGCCTGACTAACCAAATCAAACGGTCTGACTAAAGAGCGTTCGATCGAGCGGTGCGCCTTCGCTCCTTCCCTCCGACAGAGGGGGCAGATACACAGATTCAAAACCCCTTTGGGCCTACCGCACAATCGGTATACCCCTAGTGGGTCCTGCCGTCTAAAACAGCAGTTGTCTTACCTCCTCGTTCCTGAACCTGAGTTCACACTCATCGACGGGGACACCCCAGCACTTCTCACGTAGAGGCCGATGATCTCCTGGACAACAGACCAGTGGCGCCGAGACGAAGGGAGGTCCACGCAGAAGTTCAGGGGTGCAGCCGTAGAGAACGTGGGCAAAGATAGACCGTCTCACGCCTCTGCCTCTCAGCTACCGTTGAACGATGAGCTTCCCGGCCAATGCACCAAATGATACCGGAGAAACTGACGGAAGCCAAGCACAGAGAGATGGACACAGGTTTCTTCAGGAAGGAAGAGATTCTTTATTGGATCACCGATCGGGACTCAGAGGGACTAGCATCACCAAAATACAGCAAAGTCTGAGTACTGAATACATAGAGTACATTCCTTATATAGCACTGTAGCTCCTCCCACAATTAACTACACCCACACATACCCTTAACCTATTTAATAAATAGAGTCTAAACTCATCCATCCGGTCTAACCACGTGGCTCATCTGATACAAAGGAGAGGGACGCGTAATTCCAGTTCTTACATTCCTGCACCTGGTCAGTACAGTGATAACAGTATCTTAGCTACGTGTAATTAACTAACTGATACTACAAACACATATACATACATATGCCTTGTGGCAATCTTAGCCTGCTAAACTTGTATTTTACTGGAATTACATCACAATAGGGCAATAGTTGGACGGTGAATTAGGGTCAAGGGTGGGCTTTTTCAGAATCGGGGTAACGGTTGCATGTTTGAAGGGTAGAGGAAATATGCCAGAGGGGAGGGAGAGATTGAAAATTTTAGTGAGAGGCAGAGCAAGAGAAGGAGACAAAGTGCAGATGAGATACGAAGGAATAGGATCGAGGGAACAGGTGGTGGGGCGGGAGGAATGGGGATAATAATAGGTTTCCTGGTAGTCCAGTGTGATCCCTTTGCAACATCAAGTCTGTGTAGTGACACCTTCACAGAGTGCCAGAACCAGAAGGGACTGAAAAGGAATTAGTTTTATTTAATATTTTGATCTCCGCAGTCCGAGGAGGGCCTGTTCAGTGCTGGGCTACAGGCTCAGACAGTTACCTAGTGTAATTCGACTCTGGTGTCATCTAACTAATGCATTATTTTGGCCAATGAAAAAACAAAACATTAGTACTTAGTGGAAAATTATGGTATTTGCATTTCTCTGTATTATGTGTGTCTACTGAGCTAAGAAGTATTTTTAACACCTCTTATACAATTTGTGCCCACCTAATATAACAGAATGCCTCTCTGGTGTTCACTGTATTACCACATGCTTAACTGGTGCAGCAATTGTCTACTCACTCCTGTAATCAATACTGAAAAACTGCACTCATGCAATGGCCAATAATATTCAGATGCACTTTTAGAGGTAGCTGGATGATAGATTCTTTACATCCTCTGTGTGAAGTACGATGCTATCGGTTTATCTACTGCATGGAAAGTTCATGTATGCATATGGCAATTTTTGAAAAAATATTTGTTTATTGTCCCTGGTTGTAAAAAAAAGTTCTAAATATTTTAACAGAATGAGTTCATAGTACTCTTTCCTTAATTTTATAACCTGACAGGAGGCTTTGTATTTTGCATAAACTTTCTTTACTAACTCCATAGCAGCAAAGAAAAAAACAGTAAAAACAAAGAACCAATCAGAGTGAGTCAGAGTGTATATAAGTCCAAGCATAGCCAATCATTTCCTCTTTCTTTGCTGCTCCATCACAAGTAACAGGTCAGAGTACTACTTCTGTATTTGTATATAGATAGAGATATATATATATATATATGCTACGGTATATTGTATATTGCTTTCACTGGGGGTGGTAGGGGGTCCGTTGCCAGGTCCCCGACTAGTGTACAGTACAATCCTGCATGTTTTTACCTCATAATTATCCCCTCAGGCTACTCTCATAATCGGAGGCAGCTTGTCAGAATATTCCAACTCTCCCCCCCCCCCCCCCCCCCCGTGGCTATGTTCGCCACTTTCCCTTATACTGCCCGCGCTATTCGCACAACTCCTGTGTGAACAGAACAGGCGATTCATTTCCTTACTGTCATTCATCCACTTGTGCTGGCTACAGTGCTGGGCTGGTGTGAAACCTCGTTCCCTCCCCAGCTTTCTCCCTCCGGACAGTCCGCAGTGAAGTCTGTGCGCACCGACCGTGCAACCCCTCCCCCGTTCGGGAGTTTATATCCACGAACGGAGCCTTGTCTGAATTCCCCCCGAAGCCCATAGCTTCACCTCTCGCGTTCGGCTGTTCAAGAAAACATCTGCCGAACGCTGTACCAATTACATGCTTATAAACTCACGAACGGTGCTGTCTCTTCAGCACCCGTTCGTGTGGTCACACCACTCATTCACCTGATTGCGTTCGGCTGTTTGAAGAACAAATCTGCTGAACGCAATATTACTTACACAGTATCCCGCAACGTTTTTCGTGGACTTTTAAAGCGACAGTTATCCAACACCTCGCGAGACCCGCGGCGGCCATCTTGTTGGTGTGTTGGATAAGGCGGATAATCCTGCAACAAGTGGAAGCTCTGGATTTTGAACGCTTATTTACTACAAACGTGAGTGTTATTTATATGTTTTCTCACAGGGACCTGTGCAACTGGGTATATTAACCCTTAGGGAGTGGGACTGCCAGTAAGTTTTAAACAAGTATTCTGGCAAGGGGTGAGCCCCCATATAAGTGCTGCCTACCGGAATCTGCTATAGCAATTCCTTCCCTCCTGGGTGAGCCCCAGTGACTGCAAGAGTCTGCTTTTACACGCTAGTAAGCGTTAAATAGTACACGGCCAACGGCCTTTACCAAACCCTCCCTCACGGTCCCTTCACCTCTCATACCTGTGCCTGTCAGCCATCTCAAAATGGAAAAAGAGCCACAGATTTCAACTGAGCAAATGCAGGCCATGATTAATGCGGCGGTAGCCGCATCCCTCGAGAAGGCCATGGCAAAGATGCTTCCAGCGGCCTCTGATACACTCAAGCCGACTGGCAAATCTAGTCGCACCAGGGAGGATTCGGAAGAATCAGACGCTTCCTCCCAAGAAAGACAACGCCCGGCAAAACGCCACTGGAAAGGCGAAGCATCTCGGAAGGCCTCTAACAAAGGCAAGGCGCCCATTAAGCGTAACAAACGCACCCCCGCATCCCCTAGAATCCCCAAAGAAGTCTCCTCGGATGAGGAAAAAGAGATGCCCCACTCCCTCTCGATCCTGGATGAGTGGCAGGCAGAGGTCTTGGACTCAGACGATGGCAATTGGAGATCCAACACCTACGTCACAGAGACCTTTCTGGGTGAGCCCCAGACGAAAGGAGATGCAGAGTCTGCCACGACGACCACTACCCAAGAACAGGAGACCTTCATGGATACCATGGGACAACGCATGTTTGACCCCAGAAATATACGCCATCGCCGCTCAGGGGAATGGGCTCCACCCGACCACCCGACGTTCGCAAAAGGATGCGGGCAGAGTGCCCTCGTTTACACCAGAATTTGACCAACTCATGCTGGCGTTCATGGAGAGAGGTGGTTGTGATCCACGCAGGGGGGTCGAAAGGAGCTTTAAAGGGGCTCAAAATAAGCTCCTAGGCACAATGGGGCCACTGGCCCGAGTGATGTGACTGGCGGATGACGCCTACGCCAGAGCAGACTCCTTTGCTGCGGACATGGTACGTGATTGGGCACACAATATCAGGGAATGGACCCAGTGGGGCTTTTGTTTCCTGGGAAATACCAATGCGGCCCTCTCAAAAGAACGGCACCGCGCAGCACTGTTCCGCATTGACCCAAAGTTGGCTGACCTTGGGGTGAAAGAATTAGGCCCGCAGGCACAGGGCAAGCTTTTTGGAGAGGCATTCATGAAGGAGCTCAACAAGCATGTGAATGTATTCACATCCCTGAACAGAGCCCGTACCTCTATGCGAAAAGTGTTCAGAGGTAACCCCTCCCGGGGTGTTTTTGGCAGGACTGGTCGGCAACGGGGCCGTGCCCCACCAGCCGCTTCTGGCCATCAGGCCCCCGCAATGGAGCTCCACGACATTTCTACCCGCAACAGTCCTATCCGGACTCGGTTGCAAAACAACCCTAATCCTATTTCCAAAGGGGAACAGATAGAGGCCGCGGACGTGCCCACGCAAGATTTCCCACAGGTAAGGAAACCAAACACAACTATGCCTTTATTAACCATGACTGCCGGCCGCGTTTCTCTTTTTTCCCAGAATTAGTCAGGTCTAACCACAGACATGCGGGTGTTACAGACGGTCAGAGGCTACCGCATCGAATTACAATCTTACCCCAGCCAACAATGACCCCCGCGCCCCCTATGCTTTGAAGACACGGACGCCCAGCTTATAGAACTGGAACTATGCGAACTCCACAAAAAAGGTGCAATACAACCCGCGCACACACAAGGGGGCTACTTCATCAACATGTTTCTTGTCCGCAAAAAAAAACGGAGACTTCAGACCGGTGATCAACTTAAGGAACCCCCACCCACGTTGTATACCGTCATTTCAAGATGGAGGGCATACACCTACTAAGGGACTTACTACAAGAAAGGGACTGGTTCACGCGTCTGGACCTCAAAGACGCATACCTATCGATCCCTATTCACAAAGACAGCCGACCACTCCTTCGGTTCCTATGGCAGGGGTCCCCATGGCAATTCACTTGCCTCCCTTTCGGCCTCAGCTCAGCACCTTGCTGCTTCACAAAAATGTTGAAACCAGCAGTGTCCCATCTCAGGACTTGAGGCATAAGATGTATCATCTACTTAAACGATATACTCATATTCTGCAGGACAAGCGAAGGGGCTTCACACCACACCGAATACACGATTCAACTGTTAGAATCTTTGGGATTTATTGTCAACAGGGACAAATCGTCACTGACCCCCACGCGCACTATTCAATTCCTGGGCTTCGAAATAAACTCCAGGTCTTGCACTCTTCATCTTCGAATACCAAGGTATCGGCCATCAGGAAAGAGATACGCAAAGTCCTCGAACTTGAGACCATCCCTCTACAAAAACTGATAGTAGGTCTGATATCCTCCTCCATCCAGGCCATATTTCCGGGCCCCTTACATTACCGAGCCATGCAACGGCTAAAAGCCCGCTTCCTCAGACAAGACCCCACATACAACCAACCGGTACCACTGACAGACGAGGTACGACGGGAACTCGAATGGTGGCTCAACTGCATGCAAGCATGGAATGGTCGAGCCATCTTTGGCAACCACCCGGACCTCATCCTAGAATCGGGTGCCACAGATGGAAACAAATCCACGGGTGGTACCTGGACGAATCAGGAACTCGCCATGCACATCAATTGTCTAGAACTATTTGCCGGATCCTTCGCCATTCGAAGCCTGGCGAAGGCACAATCCAATTGCTGCATCCTACTGCAGATGGACAATATCTCCGCAGTACGATACATCAACCATTTGTGAGGGACTAGCTCCCAAACACTAGCCGATTTGACGAAGATCTTCGACTATTGCCTCCCACGCAACATCTCGATCAAGGCCGAACATCTACCAGGGGAATCGAACCTCACCGCAGACTGGTACTCACGACATTGGAGGGATGCCAGTGACTGGCAAATAAACACACAGATATTCGCCCATCTGAACGAACGGAGAGGCCCATTCATCCTCAACCTCTTGCATCACGCAACAACCATCAACTCCCAAGATTTTACAGCTGGCTCCCGGATCCGGAATGCGTGGCGGTGGGGCGTATGCCTTTCCTCCATTCGCAATGATTGCGAGAGTACTTCATCACATCCGACGACGAGAGGAGACGCTAACACTACTGACACCACTATGGCAGAGTCAACCCTGGTTCCCAGACCTTCTCGAACTATCGTGCGAAGATCCAATCCTCCTGCCGACTGACCCATATCTACTCAGGGACCCAGCAGGGAACCCACATCCCATGCTTCTGGACGACCGATTAACCCTGGTAACCTGGACTCTTTCAGGGGTGCATGGGATACCCCAAGAACTATTGTCTACAACTAAGGACCTGCTGTGGGACTCATGGGCCCTAGGGACTAGAAAGAGTTACCTATCTGCATGGAGAACTTGGAACAGTTGGTGCGTGGGACGGGACTTGGATCCCTTTACACTTGGGACGGGACTTGGATCCTGTTTCCAAGATAATGAATTTCCTTTCTTCCATCTTCGAAGAAGGTAAATCATACCGCACCATCAATGTCATCAGATCGGCTATATCAGCAGCCCACGTTCCATCCCAAGGGAGAGCAATCGGTCAAGACCCTTTGATTTGCCAGTTGCTACGGGGCATCAAGTTGAGACGCCCCCCAGCACCCAAATACCAACACCTCTGGTATGTGGAGAAGGTACTTACATTCCTGAAGGAATGGCCTCACAATGAACGACTATCTTTAAGACAACTGTGCCTAGTCTTCGTCGAGTCTCAGACATACGAGCTTTCGACACATTTACTATCAGCCCGGAAGGGGTCACATTCCGAATCTCAAGACGAAACCAAAACCGACTCAACATCAATTTTCGACCCGTTCTTCACATCAGAACCCCAACTATGTGTAGTTAGGGCTTTGAGAACATACAAGAGTGGAACGCATAAACCGGAAACTGGAGGTCCCCCAACACCGTAATCGAAGGAGGAGGAGAGGGAAAAAAAGCGTCAGAAATTAACGTTTAAAAGGACCAGAGGACGCCTAGGAAGAGGACAAGCAAATGAGGAAGCCCCTTGAAGGGGCGAAACGCGTTTTGCAACTAGGACTACTGTCTAGCGACTACTCAAGAAAGATTGTAAGGTCTTTTAGTTATTTTATAA
This sequence comes from Pelobates fuscus, assembly GCF_036172605.1. Classification (NCBI taxonomy): domain Eukaryota; kingdom Metazoa; phylum Chordata; class Amphibia; order Anura; family Pelobatidae; genus Pelobates; species Pelobates fuscus. The sequence goes on from NC_086320.1 coordinate 122,598,805, forward strand.
GGAAATTCTTTTATTACTGTTTTTTTCGTTTTTTTGTGTGTATTTTTAAGCAATAAAGCACTTTATTATCTACCATCTGTATGCCTGAGATCACCCTTCGGAAAGATCCTGACATATAAAGGAGGGAGTGGGACCCTTTATATCCCACAAGGCGAAATATCTGACCCCAATCTAAAAGGGCTCCATCTTTGTGAGTTTGCACTTATTAGAGCACTATTGGATTTATAGGAATAACCATTTAGACAATATTGCACTATTATCTATTATTGTTTTTTCTGTAGGAAAAACCATAGAAGTGTACCTATGTAAAGAACTACCGAAGTAGTACATGTAAGATACTCCACCTTAATTTTTTGTATATATATTTGATTGTTGGTGAAGGTTAAGGGGACCCCACCAAGGTGTTAGAGTTACTTACGCAGTAGTACTAAGCTTACTATTGGGATCTGCTATTTATTTGTCATGAAATGGTGTATTGGCTTGAAGTAAAAATCACGGAAGGTAGATTCCGAGGACCAGTCGGCTGCTTTCAAAATGTCTTCCAGACGACAACCCATCGAAGAGGCTTTGGAAGCCATCGCTCCTCGTATGGAGTGGGGTGAAAATATGGAGGTGTCGATTCCTGCTGTAGCCATAATCCATTTGACCCAGCGAGCCAGGGTCGGGGTAGACACTGGTAGGTGTGGTTTTTGGAAAGAGATGAAGAGTTCATGTTTAGTTGGGTCCCGAAATGCAGTGGTGCGAAGTTCGTAGGATTGAAGGCATTTAACCGGGCATAAGAGAGGCTTGTCAGGAAAAGATGGGTATGTCACTCTCTTTGTTGAGGTTTTCGTTCTCCGGGATATATCAAAAGTAACCCCTTCTGGAATATAGGAACGTGCGTTGACGTCTAGGGCCCTGACGTCAGAAACCCTTTTGCAGGATACGAGACAGAGGAGCATAACCAGTTTTGCCGACAATTGTTTCAGAGATAGTGTTGCGTTATCTGGCCAAGATTCGAGGAAGTTGAGGATAATGGAGACGTTCCATAGTACTGAGTAGCGGGGGTCGTGCGAATCTGATGCCACGTAGGAGTCGGCATACCAGCGGGTGGCGTCCTATCGGTGTTCCATCGATACCTTGGTGTGCGGCTGAAATAGCCGATCTGTAGAGGTTCACTGTGCGGTATGCTTTGCCGCTTTCAAACGATGAGGTTAAGAATTGAAGGATCAAAGTCAGAGGAGCCGATAACGGGCTTCATGAGTTTGGTGAAGCACCATGGGGCTGAGGATAGTCCGAATGGGAGACAGGTGAATCTTCATTTCCTTTCTTGCCATATGAATTGTGTTAAATATGTTTATTGGTTTCATAACATATTCCATTGCAAACAGATTATTCTTAATGCGGGTTAGTGCCTGCGCAGAGGCCTGGTTATCTTTGCAATTGTTGCATAGCGGTCAATACAGTATCGCGAGCGAGCGTGCTCCCTCCAGGAGCCGGTAGGCAGTAATAAGATAAGCGGGTATTGCCAAATGAATTGTATATAGGCATCCTGTAGGTCTAACTTGACCATCCAGTCCGACAGTTGGAGGAGATCTCTGAGGCAGTGTATGCCTTCCATTTTGAAATGATTGTAGGCAACATAAGTGTTGAGTTGTTTCAAATTGATCACTGGGCGGATGCCGACGCCTTTCTTGGCAACTAAGAATAGGTTGCTCACATAGCCTGGGGAAGTCATAGGGATCTCTAAGATGGCATGTTTGTGTGCCAATTCCAAGACCTCCTCGGACACAAGGGAGGCGTCTTGTTGGGAAAACAGAATTTCCCGTGGTGGGGAGAGTTGTACTGGAAGGGACAGGAACTCTATGGTATACCCTCTTACCGTGTTCAATATCCAGGCATCTGATGAGATGTGTGACCATGCATGGAAAAAATTTTGGAGTCTGCCCATAGGAAAGAAGGAAATATGAGATGACTTACCATAAGGTCGTCGTCCTGGACGGGTGCCTCGTGATCCACAAGCAACCCATGGCCGCCCACGTTGTGGGAAGAAGGCCGGGGTGTTACGGTGCTCCGTGAAGGAGGATTGTCCAATATAGGAGCCTCGGTTCTGTCGGAATGAACCCCTGTTAACACGGCCGGACAGACGGCTCCTGGCTCTTCCGGCCCCACCAAAAACCTTAGAGTGGAAAACTTTGCGCATATTCGATTGTGCCATATCTAGGGCAGTAAAAGTATGTACGAAAGAGCCAAGCTCTTTGACAAAATTGTCTCCGAACAGGAGACCATGGGCCTGGGTGCCCGGCTCGGTTATAGCCATGTTCACTAACTTGGGTTCTATTTTCAATAATATCGCTTTGCGACGTTCTGTGGTCATCGTGCAGTTGGCATTGCCAATCAGGCAAATCACTTGTTGTATCCAACCACTTATGGCGGTACGATCCAACTCTTGGTCGTTTTCGACCATATCAAATATTTTGGTTGCTGGGCCCAATATATGTAATATCATATCCTGGCAGTTGCGCAGGGAGAAATCTAGGCCTTTATTAGGCTTCCAACCTGTCTTGCCCAGGAATTGGATGATTTTTGGGTCCACTGCAGGTGTTCTGCAGGCCTCGTCAGAGATAGTGAGACGTGGGCATTCTGCCCGCAGTTTATTACCCGTTGCCTTATTTAAAGGCTTGCGAATTCTCGATGCTATGTATTTGGCCACATGGGCCGAAGGGGACCATTCCGCTGACCTTGGATCACACAGGTCATCGGGTCGAACAGAGGTTCCCCATAGGGGTCTAAGAGTTTGTTAGCATCATCTGGGGCACTAAGCGCTATGTCATACGAGTCAGATTGAGGCGTATTGTGCTCTCTGGGGTCATGATCTTCGGCCATGCCATCTGACTCGGAATCTGATGGATCCTCCGTATCCATGCAGGTCTCTTCTTCAATCTCGCTGAGATCTGACTCAGAGTCTAGTTGGGCTTTTGCCCTTTTCCATAACCTAGCCGATTTTGCCCGACTAGTGGCTCTTTTGCGCGGTGGTATATTAGGCGCGCTATCTGTGACAGGTGTGTAGCTGTCCATCTGTGAGATTGAAGCGTGTTTAGTTTTAGCCATGGCGTTGCGGCCAGTGTGAGGCTGTGTTGAGGTTTTAACAGGCAAAGCCTGGGTAATGGTCGGCTGAGCCGATTTCTGTGCTTCAAGCAGAGCATGTGTAAGAGTCTGTGAAAGTGACTCAGACATCAGTCCCATGGCCGACGTGAGGGCCTTAGTCATGACATGAGACATAGTGCTGTCAATCAGTAACTGCATATCAGCAGCAGGATCAAATTCAGCGGGGATAGCCGCTGCAATATCAGATACCCCTGTGGGTGTTTTAGCACTCCCTAGATTGGTGTTATAAGACCCAGAAGGAGTGGGCATATCTTTGTCACCAGGCATGTTGTATATAGAACCGCCAATATCCAAATTTTTATAGCAATTGAAACCTAAAATGGAGGGTTGATTAACCCAGAGGAGAAAAAGGGGTAATAGGACTTTAAGGGTAATTAAAGGTAGTACTCACAGAAAAACAGGCAAATATATATAAACAGATACACTGGAAGAGGGCAAGGAGCCGTCCGACCGCCACTGTAGCTGAAACCCAACTCCGAGGTCCGGTCGTTGGGGGTGGAGCTGCTTGCCGAGCGCGGGAAACCAACAAAATGGCCACCACCAGCAGTGGTGAGGCGAGCCCGGAAGGTAACGCCGGGTTAAGCAGAGCTCGCGCAAATGTGTAATCACTTGTAATGCTTACACATTTGTGAGCAGGGAGCCGACCGTACCGGTGAATGTGCTCCGTGGGTGGCAGCCATTCCGGCAATGGAAAAAAAGGCGCGTAACGCCGTGACAGGGCGGGTGCGGCTCCAGCCAACGTCCCCGAGCCCGGCAGAATTAGGCTCTGGGAGTCAGGCTGGGCTAGGGAGACCCAAAGTGGGGAAGTCAAAATAGGAAATATACATTGGGAAGTGAAAGCTACTCAGAAGACATCAATGGCAATGGCAATGGCAACAATGCTGATGTGATAAACTAACAATAGCAATAATAATATTAATAATAACACAATGATGTTGTAAACTAACAGTATTAATATAATAGTAATAAAATTACAAGAAAACAGTAATCCCACAGTTAAGGAGCCTGAGGGATCAGATATACTTAACTGAGGGAGCAGCAATGAAAGAGGAACAGGATTGGTTGCCAGAGCCTATTATGCTGGAGGAGTGGAACCTGATTGGCTGTTCCTGTTGCTGGGAAGAATACACCTGAGACTATTAATGTTATTATTGGTTATGTTTATAAAAAGTTTTTCTTTGCTGCTGAGGGTAATAAAGAAAGAGTGCAGCATAATAGGTTCCTCCGTATCTTAATAAAATTGAAGATTATGCTAGCGCAGTGTACTAATAATCTTAATTTTACTAATTACAGGAGGCAAGTATTTTCCCTCCCTTTCTTCTTCTTGATGTTCCCACCCTCCTCTCAGGTAAATTAGATTTAGGGCAATATGTGATTGTTACCAAATTAAACCCTAGGTACGGGTACGAATTTCTACATATAGACTGTGAGGATAAATAATACGGTAGATGGACGTTAGAAGATAATAACCAATAGATAATCAAAATCATTATAGAGTTTATTTAAATACTCATAAAACATATGTTTCATACGGTCCATTCCGTATCAATAATACTACTTTCTCTTTCCTATGGATTACTGGGAAGGCTTAATTCCATTATCGTTTTCTAGTTGGATCGAACACGTTATCTGTTACATTGGAACTTGTGATGTCGCATTAACCAAGAGGAAATGATTGGCTATGCCTGGACTTATATATACTCTGACTCACTCTGATTGGTTCTTTGTTTTTACTGTTTTTTTCTTTGCTGCTATGGAGTTAGTAAAGAAAGTTTATGCAAAATACTCGCCTCCTGTCATTATTAAAATTAAGATTATTAGTACACTGCGCTAGCATCTTCAATTGTCTTTTCTGCCTGCAGGCCTTTATCCCTCAATCCCTCAAAGCGATTCTTATAAAAGGAAGAGCAAAAAGTGATGCTGGAGGCAGTGGGTTACTGAGATTTTAGTAGGCAAGTAATAAATTTACTGATAGTTATGTAACTGAGTAATGGCTTGCGTCAATGCCTTTCTCATAGTTACATAGTACTGTATATATAGTTACATAGTAATCTAGGTCAGTGTTCCCCAACCCAGTCCTCATGGACCACCAACAGTCCAGGTTGATTGAAAACAAAGTGAAATCCCTCAAGTTCAATCTTGAACCCCCTTCTTTTATGCTGATCCAAAAAATCTAATTGTAGCCAATTCCAGTTATGCTTAAAAAAATGCATTAGGTAAGTGATACGGGTAGAGGCAATAAAAGTAAATAGAACACAACTTTGCTTTCCTAGCACTATAGTTTTCCTTTAACCCCTTAAGGACCACACTTCTGGAATAAAAGGGAATCATGACATGTCATGGGTTAATGTCAGGGCTCCGCGGGCAGCAGTGAGGGGAGGCTGCAATCCTCTCGCAGCACTCACCCTCGGTCCGTCGCCGCCCGCGGTCCCCTCTCCCCTTACCGATAAGCGAGCGGCGTCCTCTCCTCTTGACACGCCGCTCGCGTCCTCCTCTCCTCCTCCCAGCGGCAGCATGTCTAACGCTGCACGCTGGGAGCCGGCACTATTATCTAAGCGCCGGGGTCACTCACGTGACCCGGCGTTAAAGCTACAGTGCAACCAACACAGTGGGCGGTATAGATATCCCCCACGTGTGTTTGTTAATACTGATTGGTGGTTAGCCAATCAAGATTCAGGCTAGGATTTAAATACTTACCTTTCCTGTCTATCTGTGCCCTGTTGTGGTCTTTGCTTTATAGTATTGATTCTGAACGTGTGCTTTCTGGTTACGTACTCTCTGGCTTGTTATACTGACTTTGTGACTTTCTCCTACCCTTTGACCTCGGCTTGTTTCTCGTTATTCTGTTTTCTGGTTCCCCTTACTCGGCTTGTCTCCTGACTATTCTGTGTGTGCTTAGCCCGGCCACTCTAAGGACCGGTACTGCACACTTTCTGTCTGTGTGTCTGTGTGTGTGTTAGTGTGTTGGGTTCCCCAGTATCGTGACATTACAACAGGGCCATAATGGAACCTGCTGACATACCCCAGCTCCTAGTTAATCAGGAGGCTAGAATGGATGGCTTGGACCACCGTATGGATCAGTTTGCTCAAGCTTTACAGACCATACTGGCTCGTACTGCACACTTGCAGCCTGCCGTCCAGGAGGCGGCTGTTGCTGTGCCCGAACCCATTGCCACTCCAGTACCCGTTCCTGCTCATGTAGTCCATATGACACCGCCACAGCGCTATAGTGGTGACCCAGCTTTGTGTCGTGGTTTCCTCAATCAAATTGACATCCATTTGGTGATGAATCCACGTTCCTATCCCACCGACAGGTCCAAAATTGCCTTTTTGATAAACCACCTGTCTGGGAGAGCTTTAGCATGGGCAAACCCCATGTGGGAAAATTTGTCTCCTATGTCCTTTGCAGATTTTTTGTCAGCATTCAAACGCACGTTTGATCAACCCGGTAGGGTTGCCTCTGCTGGCAAAGCTCTGCTTAGGGTTCGACAGGGTAACAGATCTGTAGCGGATTATACTATCGAATTCCGCACTCTAGCAGCTGAAGTGGTTTGGAATAATGACGCCCTCGTAACAGCCTTTCAGGAGGGTTTGGCCGCTTACATACTGGATGAAATAGCATCCAGGGAACTGCCTGTTCTTCTGGATGATGTTATAGACTATGTAATCCTTATTGATAACCGTATTAGAGAGAGGCGTACTCAAAGACGGCTGGATACACGGGTGTTACCTGCTCTACCCAGTACTGCATTACTAGCATTACCCGCTCCTAGGCAACCATCCCCCGAACCCATGCAATTGGGTGCTACAGGGTTAACTGAGGCTGAAAGAACGTATCGTAGAAGGGAGGGGTTATGTCTTTATTGTGGTAAGAGGGGGCACCACTGTAATACCTGCCCTAAGTTACAGGGAAACTACAGCAGAGTGGCCCAGAGAGGGGTCGGCCTCGGGTGTTATGACCTTGTCCCCTCATGTGTCCATCTCCAGACCGTTTATTACGGTTTCTCTTTTGGTCAATAAAACCACTATAACAACCAAAGCCTTGATCGATTCAGGTGCGGCAGACAACCTTATGGATGAGAACTTTGCCAAAACCGCAGCCCTGACTTTGATCCGAAAGGCCACACCCTTGGCCGTTGAGGCCATAGATGGTAGACCACTTGAGAAACCTCTGGTGACCCATGAAACCCAAGATATAGTTATGTCTGTGGGTGCTTTACACAAGGAACGATTAACCTTCCAAATAATTGACTCCCCTACTGCTACCATCATTCTGGGTTTTCCCTGGTTAGTTAAACACAACCCAGTACTTTATTGGGGTTGTTTAGATATACTCTCCTGGGGGGAATCTTGTCAACGAGACTGTATGGCCCAGGTACGTCCCGTTTGTTTACTCAACGTGCCCACAGCTAAACCACTTTCTGTTTCTGTCCCTTCTGTATATGCAGACCTTGCATTGGTTTTCGAAAAAAGGGAGGCAGATAAGTTACCTCCACACCGTGAGTATGACTGTGCCATTAACCTATTACCGGGTACTATGCCTCCTAGGGGTAAGGTCTACCCTCTTTCTGAGAAAGAGAACCAGGTCATGTAGGAGTACATACGGGAAGCCTTAACTAAAGGTTTTATAAGAAGGTCCTCCTCTCCGGCTGGTGCTGGTTTCTTTTTTGTGGCGAAAAAGGAGGGCGATTTGAGACCGTGTATAGATTACAGAGCACTAAACGATATAACGATTAAAAATGCCTATCCGATCCCTCTCATTACGGAGTTGTTTGATCGTGTCAAAGGTTCTAAATATTTTACAAAACTAGACCTCAGGGGGGCTTATAACCTTGTTCGTATCAAGGAGAACGATGAATGGAAAACGGCGTTCAATACACGCAGTGGGCATTACGAGTATCTAGTCATGCCTTTTGGATTGTGTAATGCTCCTGCCGTATTTCAGGATCTCATAAACGATGTCCTTAGAGACCTACTGCATGTCTGTGCCGTAGTCTACCTTGATGACATACTGGTATATTCTCCGGATTTGGAGACACATCATACTCATGTTAGGATGGTGCTTAAAAGGTTGTTGCAGAACGGTCTTTATTGTAAATTAGAGAAATGCTTATTCGACCAAACTTCTGTACAATTCCTGGGCTATGTTATTTCTGAACAAGGATTCAGCATGGATCCTTCAAAATTGGAAGCTATACTGTCCTGGCCCCTTCCCCAAGGACTTAAGGCAATACAGCAATTTATAGGGTTTGCCAATTATTATAGAAAGTTTGTTAAAAACTTCTCATCCATTATTTCCCCTATCACTAAACTGACAAAAAAGGGTTTACACCCCAGGGTTTGGCATCCTAATGCTATTGTGGCCTTCGAGACTCTAAAAAAGGCATTTGCCACTGCCCCTGTGTTACACCATCCTGATCCTTCCCTTCCCTTTGTACTGGAAGTAGACGCCTCTGAATCAGGTATAGGAGCAGTGTTGTCACAAAGACAATCGTATGACGAACCCCTCCTTCCCTGTGGTTACTTTTCAAAACGCTTGTCAGAGTCTGAAAAGAATTACGACGTTGGGAACAGGGAATTATTAGCTATAGTGATGGCATTTAAAGAATGGAGGTACTTGTTAGAGGGAGCTAGACACAAGATTTTGGTTATAACCGATCATAAAAATCTATCCTATATCGCAGATGCTAAGAGGTTATCCTCTCGTCAGGCTAGATGGTCTTTATTTCTCTCACGTTTTCAGTACATAATCACATACAGGCCTGGTTATCGAAATGTCAAGGCTGATGCCATCTCCCGCCAGTACGAACCTGTAGATTCTATTACCTCCACTCCTGAGCCCATTGTATCCACAACTAATTTAATAGCTACTACCCGTTTGGTTATCTCGTCTCTTTTTCTTGATGGTATCATACCAATCCCAAGCACCCTCTGAGACCCCTACCGGTAAGCTGTACGTGAAAGTAAAAGACAGAAAGAAGTTGTTAACTTTATTTCACACAGCCAAAACGGCTGGTCATCCAGGGGTTACCAAAACTTACAAGGGTCTTTTCCAACAGTTTTGGTGGCCCTCACTCAAAAAAGACGTGGTAGATTACGTGCAGGCTTGCTGTGTCTGTACACAGTGTAAGTCCCCTAATGTTAAACCCCTGGGACTCCTTATGCCCCTATCTGTACCCAAGAAACCGTGGACACACTTATCCATGGACTTTATTGTGGATCTTCCTTCATCTGATGGGCAGACAGTAATTTTGACTGTAACGGATAGGTTCTCCAAAATGGCGCACTTCATTCCGCTTAAGAAGCTACCTTCTGCGGTTCAGTTGGCTCAGGTATTTGCCAAAGAAGTGTTCCGCTTGCATGGTATACCACAAGATATCGTATCTGACAGGGGCCCTCAGTTTGTCTCTCGGTTTTGGAGAGGCTTTTGTGCTGAGATGGGGGTCTCCTTATCGTTTACTTCCTCCTATCATCCGCAATCTAATGGAGCTGCCGAACGAGCAAATCAGTCTGTGGAGTTGTATTTACGCTGTTTCACGAATGCCCCTTCCATGCGCATACCTAACACCTTTCACACCTCCCTTTTGAAGCCCTTGCTCTGTAATCGGTTCTCTGGGTCTCTCAGGCGTTCCGATGCCCTCCGCGCGGTCTCTAGTGATGTATATGAGGTGGCTGCTCTCCTTGATTCTCGTTTCTCTCGAGGTCGGTTGCAGTATCTGGTTGATTGGAAGGGTTACGGCCCGGAGGAGCGGTCGTGGGTTTCTGTCTCTGACTTGAACGCCCCCTCCTTGATCCGCTCCTTTCATGCGCGGTTTCCTTTGAAGCCTTTGGCTTCCCGCCCTCTGGGCGGTCTTCGAGGGGGGGGTTATGTCAGGGCTCCGCGGGCAGCGGTGAGGGGAGGCTGCAATCCTCTCGCAGCACTCACCCTCGGTCCGTCGCCGCCCGCGGTCCCCTCTCCCCTTACCGATAAGCGAGCGGCGTCCTCTCCTCTTGACACGCCGCTCGCGTCCTCCTCTCCTCCTCCCAGCGGCAGCATGTCTAACGCTGCACGCTGGGAGCCGGCACTATTATCTAAGCGCCGGGGTCACTCACGTGACCCGGCGTTAAAGCTACAGTGCAACCAACACAGTGGGCGGTATAGATATCCCCCACGTGTGTTTGTTAATACTGATTGGTGGTTAGCCAATCAGGATTCAGGCTAGGATTTAAATACTTACCTTTCCTGTCTATCTGTGCCCTGTTGTGGTCTTTGCTTTATAGTATTGATTCTGAACGTGTGCTTTCTGGTTACGTACTCTCTGGCTTGTTATACTGACTTTGTGACTTTCTCCTACCCTTTGACCTCGGCTTGTTTCTCGTTATTCTGTTTTCTGGTTCCCCTTACTCGGCTTGTCTCCTGACTATTCTGTGTGTGCTTAGCCCGGCCACTCTAAGGACCGGTACTGCACACTTTCTGTCTGTGTGTCTGTGTGTGTGTTAGCATGTTGGGTTCCCCAGTATCGTGACAGTTAATGCTGCTCAGTAAACTATTATCACAAAAACCCTGACAAAAGCGAGTGTTTTGAATAAATCCTGAATGTGTATATATAAATAAATATTTCAAGCACTATATCTACTACAGCCCCTTGTAGTGGTTATGGTCTCAGGAGTGCCCTGGCACCTTCCCAGGGTAAGCAGTCAAACAGCTTGAGAATGGATTGACAACTTACTTGGAGTCTACTGGGTGCTAGGCACAGCCACCCATAGAGCAAGAAATAATTGAACTACTATCCTAGCTCAGTGCAGTCTACTTGCTGCACAATAGTAAATGCCTTGTGCCCAATGGACTGCAGGTAAGTTTGAAGCACCATGCTTTATAACCTCAATGAAAGTTTTATAGGGTATGGCGGTCCTGGGCTCTGTCATACTTTACAAGGGTAAACCATTTTCAAACAGTTTAACCCCATACCTCTCTCAATGTAACCTGCTTGCTCGACCCTTTTGCTTTCCCTCAGGCATCGCAGTACTCCAATGTGGAACATTTTCCCTTGGATATTGTAATAGACTGAATGCATCAGCTCCCACACTCAGCCTATGACTTTCTGTCCATACAGAGAAATTCTTTAGTAAATAAAAGTATATACCAGGTGTATGCAAACAATAACAAGGTTATCTATGAAAGTGAGAATTCAAAGTGAATTTCAAATTTAAGGCCAGAGTAGCCGAACTGTAGGCATAGCCGACTTAGAGAGAAATTTTCCAGTTAAGCTATTTTGACCTTAAAGGGACACTCCAGGCACCCAGACCACTTCTGCCCATTGGAGTGGTCTGGGTGCCAACTCCCACTACCCTTAACCCTGCAAGTGTAATTATTGCAGTTTTCATAAAACAGCCACAAGAGGGCACTTCCGTGTGTATAGCACACATTCCGTGTGCTATAGTGTCGCTGGACGTCCTCACGCTATGTGAGGACCTCCAGCATCGCTGAAATCCTCATAGGAAAGCATTTTTCAATGCTTTCCTATTGGGGGGGTCCAATGCGGATTAGGTCTCCCCCGCCGGCGGCCGCGCATGCGCAATAGAAGCGTGGGCGGACCCTGAACCAGCGCCGAGGGACATTTGCACTAAATACAGGTAAGTCACTGAAGGGGTCTTAACCCCTTCAGTAACTTGGGATGGGGGGTGGGAGGGAGAGGGGACCTGCTGTGCCAGGAAAACGGTTTGTTTTCCTGGCACTGGAGAGTCCCTTTAAATTTGAAATGCACTTGAAATTTCACTTTCGTAAATAACCCTGTAAGGGTTGTATTAACTACATATCAGATTGTAGTGAACTAAATACCACACTGCAATATTTAGGGTAAAATAGACCAGTTTTAACTATTGTTTTTGTGTAAAAAAAATTCTGTTCACAATTACAATAAATTATTTGCAAGTTGCAACTCAAACAAAAAGTTAACCTTTTTATTGTTTCCTTGTAGAGTTGCTATTTCATGTAACTTGAAAATGCTACTTTTTGTCCAAAACTTTAATTTTTTTAAATTGTAAATGCTAAGAGGTGGACCAATGAAGCGTGTCAGGATTTTGTACCTGAAAACATCTATTGGCTTTTGGCATTAACAATACTCAAACACTGCTTTTTATTGACAAGTGCTACATTGACCACAAAAATGCCACCCAACCCAACATACTTTATATATACAAACACATATATACACATGTTTACTGGCGGTTATGTGAACAAAGGGTTAATGTGAGAAACTACTGAAGATACTAAGGGTATATTATGAAAAGTTTTGTAATGAATACTTGCAGATTAAAGGGATCCTATAGTGCCAAGAAAACAAACCCATTTTCCTGGTACTATAGGCTCTTAGAGTGCTCCCCTCCCTCGGCGATGAAAGGGTTAAAACCCCTGCAGCCACTTACCTTAATCCTGCGCTAGGCTCCCTGGTAAACTCAGCTCCCCATCAACGTCTGCTCCCGAGTGGAGCCAAATGCACATACACAATCAAAGGCGCCCGCACATTCAATCCCGTCCATAGGAAAGCATTACTCAATGCTTTCCTATAGGGATCTTATTTAACGCTGGACTCCGTGAGGATGTCCAGCGTCAAATAAGTGCGATTTACAGTGCGATTTACAGGGAGACAGCCACTAGAGGCTGGATTAACCCTGCAGTGTATACATAGCAGTTTCTCTGAAACTATGTTTTCAGCTGCAGGGTTAAAACTAGGGGGACCTGGCACCCACACCACTTTATTGAGCTGAAGTGGTCTGGGTGCATATAGAGGTCCTTTAACCCCTTAAGGACACATGGCATGTGTGACATGTCATGATTCCCTTTTATTCCAGAAGTTTGATCCTTAAGGGGTTAAAGGAACACTTTATTTTGAATTTCATGTTTTATTAAGTATTTTCAAGACATGACAATGGAAATAATAAGAAAACATTTCATGTCGCAAGAGAATAGTAACATAGGGGAAAAAAAGGCAAAAAACTGCGTTTACAAGTTTACAGAGTATCCATACATACTCCTAAGATGCTTTATTTTAAAATTCTAAATCAAAATTTAGTATATAAAGAAAACAAACAACTCAATTTTAAATAAAAAGAGGGGAGGGTGTTGGGAGGTTGTGCGAGATTAATCTCAAATCTATTATATATTACGGAATAAGATGGGTGTGCTTTTGACTACTGTTAGTATTCAATAAATCTCATTTTAGGCTGTGTTTTGATAAGGGCTTAAGGTGGGCAAATCACGCCATTGTTTGCTATGAAGGTCTGTTGTTCCTAGAATCCGAGATGTCATTAATCCATACATCTGAATAGAGTCTACTCTCTGAAGTATTTCTTCTACTGAAGGAGCAAATATGCTTTTCCAGTGATGAACTATGCTTAATTTTGCTGCTATCAATATATTAATTATCAGCGTTCTATTAGGAAGAGAGTGAAACTCTGGAAAATATGTAATAAGTAATATTCTGGTAGCCTAGGAGTTGTTTTTGCGAGTCCACTAATTTTGTCTACAATATCAGCGATATCACTCCAAAACTGAGTTATTATTGAGCATTCCCAAAAAACATGCAAAATTGTCCCCGGGGCCGATTGGCATCTCCAGCAGATTGGATCAGCCTATTTATACATTTGGAAAATCCTTTGAGGAACCATGTACCAGCGCATTAGAAATTCCATATGTGCTTTAGTAAAGCGTATGGCTGATAACTATTGCTGTAAAGTAAATGCTTTATTCAAATCTTTTTCCCATTTTTGCATATAAGGGAGTTTAACCCCTTAAGGATACATGACATGTGTGACATGTCATGATTCCCTTTTATTCCAGAAGTTTGGTCCTTAAGGGGTTAAACTCCTCTTAAAGTTTACATAAGTTTGCATAGCATTCTTCTAAGGACTTCCCTTTGGTCATTCCAAGCATATAAGATCTGCCCATGGCAGAAAGATGTGTAAAATTTGAGAGCCATATATGTTTTGTTGTCAGAATGCTCTTAATGCGGAGGTAAATAAATATATATTTTTGGTCTAAGGAAAAATCTGACAGTAATACTGGGAATTGTTTTAGTCCTTTGTCATCATAAAGAACATACATTTTTGCAATGCCTTGGGAAAGCCATGGAGTCAAGGGTAGATCAGGGGATATATACTTTAGGGCCTGAAGGGGTGCTATCATCAATAGGGAATCTTAATCAATCAGCATATTACTCCAAGCTTTTCATGTTGATATCAGCACTTTAGTACATATCAGACCTTTGCTAGATTGCATGGTTGTGTTAGTCCACAGTACTGCAGAGAAAGACAAAGGGGATATACTTGCATTTTCTAGAGAGAGCCATATGGGAGTTATTTGTTTAAAAAGAATATCGGTGCCTTGTGCTAAAAGGGAAGCTCTGTAGTAATTACGAATACAGGGGATACCTAATCATCCTGCCAATGAGAGCCACGACATTTGCTTTGCAACTCGTGGGGGCTTTTTTTCCCCATATATGGGCATTAAGCATTCTCTGTAAGCGGTTTAAGAGATGGTTCGGTAATGAAATAGGAATGGTCCTTAATAGATAGGTATAAAATATGTGGCATAGCTATCATTTTAATGGTGTTAATCCTTCCCAGCCACGACACCTCCAGATCTTTCCAACTTTCCAATTGTTTAGATAACTTATGAATCATGGGTTCATGATTTTCCCGAATAAAATATGTTAGTAATTTTTGATGCCAATGGAAATTATAAGTGGTTTCTAATATGCTTACTATCTGCCTAGGGAGATTGATTGAATATAACCATACTCATTCAAACTACGTAATAAACATGGCATAGATTCTATTGGTTGTGTTAGAAAGAGCAAAATATCATTAGCGAAAAGTGCAAGTTTCTCTTCCCCAGTAGGGGTAGACAGCCCTTGAATAGAAGTGCTAGCTTTAAGTTGTCTGATTAGAGGCTCTAAACATAGTATAAAAATAAGAGGTGATAGGGGGCAGCCTTGGCATGTGCCATTAGAGATCGGGAATGCAGAGGATAGGAAGTCAGTGTTCAACACTTTAACGGTTGGATGGGAGTATAGCACCATTATGCTCTTGACTAGTGATGTACCGAACTGTCCGCCGGCGAACAGTTCCCGGCGAACTTAGCGTGTTCGCGTTCGCCGCGGCGGGCGGACACATGCGCAGTTCGATCCGCCCCCTATTCGTCATCATTGGGCAAACTTTGACCCTGTGCCTCTCGGTCAGCAGATACATTCCAGCCAATCAGCAGAACTCCCTCCCTTCCACACCCTCCAACCTCCCTCCCAGCATCCATTTTCGATTCATTCTGAAGCTGCATGCTTAGTGAGAGGAGGGAAAGTTTAGCTGCTGCTGATTAGATAGGGAAATTTGTAGCTAGGCTAGGGTATTCAGTGTCCACTACAATACTGAAGGACTAATCTCATCTCTGCTGTAAGGACAGCACCCCAAAAAGCCCTTTTTAGGGCTAGAACATCAGGCTGCTTTTTTTTTTTTTCCTGTGTAATCTAATTGCAGGTGCCTGCCTGCCAGCTTCTGTGTGAGGTTCACATTGGATACTGTGCCTACTTGCCCAGTGCCACCACTCATATCTGTTTTTACAATAGGTTAAGCTTTACATTTAAAAGAAATAATGTTTTTTCACTGTAATAGAAGAGCAGTTGCCTGCCTGCCAGCTTCTGTGTCAGGTTGGATGCCTTGCCCATTTGCACAGTCAGTGCCACCACTCATATCTGTTTTAACAATAGGTTAAGCTTTACATTTAAAATAAATATTTTTTTTTCACTGTAATAGAAGAGCAGTTGCCTGCCTGCCAGCTTCTGTGTCAGGTTGGATGCCTTGCCCATTTGCACAGTCAGTGCCACCACTCATATCTGTTTTAACAATAGGTTAAGCTTTACATTTAAAAGAAATATTTTTTTTTCACTGTAATAGAAGAGCAGTTGCCTGCCTGCCAGCTTCTGTGTCAGGTTGGATGCCTTGCCCATTTGCACAGTCAGTGCCACCACTCATATCTGTTTTAACAATAGGTTAAGCTTTACATTTAAAAGAAATATTTTTTTTTCACTGTAATAGAAGAGCAGTTGCCTGCCTGCCAGCTTCTGTGTCAGGTTGGATGCCTTGCCCATTTGCACAGTCAGTGCCACCACTCATATCTGTTTTAACAATAGGTTAAGCTTTACATTTAAAAGAAATAATTTGTTTTCACTGTAATAGAAGAGCAGTTGCCTGCCTGCCAGCTTCTGTGTCAGGTTGGATGCCTTGCCCATTTGCACAGTCGGTGCCACCACTCATATCTGTTTTAACAATAGGTTAAGCTTTACATTTAAAAGAAATAATTTTTTTTCACTGTAATAGAAGAGCAGTTGCCTGCCTGCCAGCTTCTGTGTCAGGTTTGATGCCTTGGCCATTTGCACAGTCAGTGCCACCACTCATATCTGTTTTTACAATAGGTTAAGCTTTAGATTTAAAAGAAATAATTTTTTTTCACTGTAATAGAAGAGCAGTTAGTTGTCTGCAAGCGTCTGGGTGTCAGGCCTACTTCAGCGTGTGCTCTGCAGACCTCTGCCAGCGTGCTTTGACAGTTGCCACTCATATCTGGTGTCTCTATAGTGTGCTTTTACAAAGAAAAAAAGTTTCCAGTGTAAGCTAATAGCAGCCAGTCAGTGTCCTTCAAGCGGCTCTGTCAGTCCTTCCTTCAGCGTGTGCTCTGCAGACCTGTGCCAGCGTGCTTTGACAGTTGCCAATCATATCTGGTGTCTCTATAGCGTGCTTTTACAAAGAAAAAAGGTTTCTAGTGTAAGCTAATAGCAGCCAGTCAGTGTCCTTCAAGCGGCTCTGTCAGTCCTTCCTTCAGCGTGTGCTCTCCAGAACTGTTCCAGTGCACATTGCCAATCATATCTGGTGTCTCTATAGCGTGCTTTTAAAACCAAATTTTTTTTTCACTGTTATAGATTGAATAGCAGTTACTTGTCTTCAAGCGGGTGTGTCAGGCCTACAGTGTGTGCTCTGCAGAACTGTTCAAGTGCACATTGCCAATCATATCTGGTGTCTCTATAGCGTGCTTTTACAAAGAAAATTTGTTTTTCACTGTTATAGATTGAATAGCAGTTACTTGTCTTCAAGCGGGTGTGTCAGGCCTACAGTGTGTGCTCTGCAGAACTGTTACAGTTCATATTGCCAATCATATCTGGTCTCACAGTAGCTTGCACGCATAGTACCACTAATCCCAAAATAAATGACAGGCAGAGGCAGGCAACCCCGCAGGGGCCGTCGTGGTCGTGGTGCTGTGATTCCCTTTTGCCCTAGAATAATGCCCAGTTTTCAGAAGCCACGTACCCTGAACTTGAAAAGTTCTGAGGACATAGTTGACTGGCTAACACAGGACACCCAATCTTGTACAGCCTCCGCTCGGAACCTTGACGCACCATCCTCCTCCAGCTTAGCTTCAGGCACCTCTCAAGATACCACTCACCCGCCTGCCGCCACCACCAAAACTAGCACCACAGCCGCTTTACTTGGTATGTCAGAGGAGTTATTCACACACCCGTTTGAAGAAATGAGTGATGCGCAACCATTATTGCTAGAGGATGTAGATAACAGGGATATGTCTCAGGCAGGCAGCATTAAACACATGGAGGTACGGTGTGATGATGATGATGTTGTACCCGCTGCTGCTTCCTTTTCTGAGTTGTCAGATACAAGCGAAGCGGTTGATGATGACGATGCGTCCATGGATGTCACGTGGGTGCCCGCTCGGCAAGAAGAAGAACAGGGCGAAAGTTCAGATGGGGAGACAGAGAGGAGGAGGAGACGAGTTGGAAGCAGGGGGGGTCGTCGCAAGGAGCTAGTGGCACAGTCAGACAGCATGCATTGGCACCCGGGGTCAGCCCGACAGCACGCCAATCAACGCATGCGGTGTCCACCACCAGAATGCCGTCATTGCAGAGCTCAGCAGTGTGGCATTTTTTTTTGTGTGTCTGCCTCGGACAACAGCGATGCCATTTGCAACCTGTGCCAAAGGAAACTGAGTCGTGGGAGGTCCAACACCCACCTAGGTACAACTGCTTTGCGTAGGCACATGATCTCACATCACAAACGCCTATGGGATCAACACATGAGTACAAGCAGCACGCCTACTCTAAGTCGCCATCCTCCTCCTGGTCTAGCATCTTCAGCCACGTCAACCACTGCTGTCCTTCTTGCCCCCTCTCAACCATCCGCCACTCCGTCTCCCGCCTTGAGCAGTTCCCGCTCATCTGCCCACAGTCATGTGTCTGTCAAGGACATGTTTGAGCGTAAGAAGCCAATGTCACCAAGTCACCCCCTTGCCCAGCGTCTGACAGCTGGCTTGTCCGAACTATTAGCCCGCCAGCTTTTACCATACAATCTGGTTGAGTCTGAGGCGTTCAAAAAATTTGTAGCTATTGGGACACCGCAGTGGAAGGTACCCGGCCGGAATTTCTTTTCACAAAAGGCAATCCCCAACTTGTACTCGATTGTGCAAAAGGAAGTCATGGCATGTCTGGCACACAGTGTTGGGGCAAGGGTCCATCTGACCACTGATACCTGGTCTGCAAAGCATGGTCAGGGCAGGTATATCACCTACACTGCGCATTGGGTAAACCTGCTGACGGCTGACAAGCAAGGAATGCGTGGCATTGCAGAGGAGTTGGTGACACCGCCACGAATTGCAGGCAGTCCTGCTGCCACCTCCTCTACTCCTCCTACTCCATCCTCTTCCATAACCTCCTCGGCTGAGTCCTCTTGTGCTGCTGCGTCTTGCTCCACATCAACGGCACCCCCCCAGCTCCCCAGGTACTATTCCACATCCCGGATACGGCAGTGTCACGCCGTCTTGGGTTTGACTTGCTTGAAAGGAGAGTGTCAGGATCGGGACAGGGATCCAACACGCAGAGTACAAAGAGTGGAAAGGTACGTATACCGGGCCTTAGAATGGCCGGACTAACGTACCGAGAGTAATAGAGAATAGTCAGAGACAAGCCGAGGTCGAGGGAACGGGAAGACAGATAAGCGAGAGACAAGCCGGGTCAAGGGAGAACAGAGAAGCAGGGTAGTACAACAAGCCGAGTCAAAACCAAATAGAGCAAACTAGAATACCAGAGCACTGAGTGACTAGACAAGCTAGAACCACGACAGGGCAATGAGCTGAAGAGAGAAGTAAGCTTAAATACCCTGGCTCCGGATGGTAAGCACGCCTCTGACAAGTGCCGATTGGATATCGGACACTTGAGTGACAGGTCGCTCGTGATAGCGTCATGACGTCACGTATTGAGCGTCCTGCTAGAAAAGGATGTGGATTCCTCGCGGCCGGTGTTTAAGTGGCTGGATGAACCGCGAGGAACGGAGGAAACAGCTCGCCTGGACGGATAAACCACCAAGTCTCTACCTCCCTTAGAGGTAGAGACCTCAGGTACCCTGACAGTACCCCCCCTCTCAGATACGCCCACCGGGCGGAAGGAACCGGGGCGAGATGGGAAGCGGAGGTGAAATGCTCTGCGAAGGCGAGAAGCATGAACGTCCTCTTGAGGTACCCAACTCCTCTCCTCAGGACCATATCCCCTCCAGTTGACCAGATATTGCAATTTTCCCCTTGAAATTCTGGAATCAACGATGGAGCTTACCTCGTACTCCTCCCGACCCTCCACCTGAACAGGACGAGGCGAGGAGACCTTAGAGGAGAATTTGTTGCAAATAAGAGGTTTCAACAAGGAGACATGAAAAGAGTTAGGAATGCGTAAGGCAGGTGGCAGAGCAAGGCGATACGCAACCGGATTGATACGAGTGAGAACCCTGTAAGGGCCTATGTAGCGAGGAGCAAATTTCATAGATGGAACTTTTAGTCGAATATTCTTAGTACTTAACCATACCCTATCCCCAGGAACAAAAACAGGAGCCGCTCTTCTATGCTTGTCAGCGTGTTTCTTGAACAACGAGGAACTATGTAACAGAATTTGCCGAGTCTGATCCCATAATTTCTTCAGGTTGGCGACATGATCATCAACCGACGGTATCCCCTGAGAAGAGGAAACCGAAGGAAAAATCGAAGGATGAAAGCCATAGTTCATGAAGAAAGGGCTAGAGCGAGTTGAATCGCAAACAAGGTTATTGTGTGCGAACTCCGCCCAAGGAATCAGACCGACCCAATCGTCCTGGTGTTCGGAAACAAAGCAACGCAGATACTGTTCGATCTTTTGATTGGTACGTTCAGCAGCTCCGTTAGACTGAGGGTGATAGGCCGAGGAGAAGTTCAATTTGATGCCCATTTGAGAACAAAAGGATCTCCAGAAACGTGAGACAAATTGAGAGCCTCTATCAGAAACAATCTCCGAAGGAATCCCATGTAGGCGAAAAACCTCTCTAGCAAAAATCTCCGCCAATTCAGGAGAAGTCGGAAGTTTAGGTAATGGCACGAAATGGGCCATCTTAGTAAATCTATCCACCACCGTGAGAATAACAGTCTGTCTCTTGGAAGCAGGCAAATCAACGATAAAGTCTATGGACAAACAGGACCAAGGTTTCTCAGGAATGTCCAAGGGGTGTAACAGGCCACATGGAGATGCATGAGGTAGTTTAGTCTTGGCACAAGTTTCACAAGCTGCGACGAACTCCTCAATATCTTTTCGAAGTGAAGGCCACCAGAAATCCTTGGATATCAAAGAGTATGTTTTGCGAATACCAGGATGACCAGCTATTTTACTTTCGTGAAAACATTGTAAGAGCTCCAGTTGAAGTTCAGGAGGAACAAAGTTTCTTCCCTCAGGAGTGTTTCCGGGAGCTAGATGTTGTGACTTCAAGATCTGGTCAAGTAGCGGAGAATGAATTTTGAGACTGGTATTAGCAATAATATTGCATTTGGGTACAATGGAGGACATAAGTGGTTCAACTGAAGCAGAGGGCTCATATTGGCGAGATAGCGCATCGGCTTTAGAATTCTTTGACCCAGGTCTGTAAGTCAGAACGTAATTGAAGTGGGTAAGAAACAACGACCAACGAGCCTGCCTGGAGGACAACCGCTTAGCCTCTCCGATATAAGACAAATTTTTGTGGTCAGTTAGAATGGTAACAGGATGTAATGTACCTTCCAATAAATGTCTCCACTCTTTCAAAGCCTTGATAACCGCTAGTAATTCTCTGTCACCAATGTCATATCTGCTTTCAGTACCGGTCAATTTTTTAGAGAAAAATCCACATGGATGTAATGGTTTATCAACCCCCAACCTTTGAGATAGGACAGCACCTAAACCAGTCTCTGATGCGTCTACCTCAAGTAGAAAAGGCAGAGAAGTGTCGGGGTGAACTAAAATTGGAGCGGAAGCGAAAAGCTCCTTGAGAGTTTTGAACGCAAGGAGAGCTTCAGTAGTCCAATTCTTAGTATCAGCCCCCTGTTTGGTCATATTAGTGATAGGTGCGATAATGGAAGAATAGCCCTTAATAAAGCGCCTGTAATAATTAGAAAAACCAATAAATCTCTGTACGGCTTTAAGACCTTTGGGTAAAGGCCACTCTAGAATGGATTGGAGCTTATCCGGATCCATCTTAAATCCCTCCCCAGAGATCACATAGCCGAGAAAGGTTACCTGGGTTTGATCAAAGCTACATTTCTCCAACTTGCAGTACAAGCCATGCTGGAGAAGCTTGTGCAAAACCCTCCTGACTTGCTTGTGATGAGTCTCAATCTCACTAGAATGAATGAGTATATCATCTAGGTATACAATGACGCAATCTTGCTGAAATTCCCTAAGAACCTCATTTATCAGATCCTGGAATACAGCTGGCGCATTGCATAACCCAAAAGGCATAACAGTATATTCATAGTGACCATATCGAGTATTGAATGCCGTCATCCACTCATGTCCCTGCTGGATTCTCACCAAGTTATATGCCCCTCTGAGGTCTAACTTGGTGAAAATTGTAGAGCCCTTCAAACGATCGAAGAGTTCGGTGATCAAGGGAATCGGGTAGGCATTTTTAATGGTTATCTTATTCAAGCCTCGATAATCAATACAAGGTCTCAAAGAACCATCTTTCTTTTTAACAAAAAAAAATCCAGCCCCGGCAGGGGAGGAGGACCTCCTGATGAATCCCTTGTCTAAATTCTCGTGAATATACTCCTCTAGAACTGAGTTCTCTTTTGTAGATAATGGGTATACATGACCTCTGGGAGGCATGGTACCAGGGAGTAGGTTAATTTTGCAATCAAAGGACCTGTGTGGGGGTAAGGTATCGGCTTTCTTTTTGTCAAATACTGCCTTTAAATCTAGATACTGAGGCGGAATTTGTGTCTCTGTAGGATTGTCAGAGGTAGTCGATGTGTTAGTTAATCCGAGAGGTAAGACCTTCCGCAAGCATTTTTCTTGACAATTCTTTCCCCACGAAACTATCTCCCCTGACTCCCAATTAATAATAGGGTTGTGTCTCCTCAACCAGGAGTACCCCAGGACTATGGGAATAGACGGAGAAGAAATGAGCATTAAGGATATATCCTCTTTATGTAGGATGCCAACAGTTAAGTTAATCGGTATGGTCTCATGGAAAATAACAGGCTCAAGTAACGGTCTACCATCGATGGCCTCAACAGCCAGTGGTGTCTCTTTTAACTGGGATGGGATAGCATGCTTGGCAACAAAACCCTGATCTATAAAGCTCTCAGCAGCTCCAGAATCGATTAGTGCCATAGTCTTTACTACTCCCTTCTCCCACCTCAAAGAAACGGGTAACAGAAGCCTGAACTCTTTGTAATTGTGAATAGAGGACAAAGTAGAAACACCCAAGGCCTGTCCTCTAGAGAAACTTAGGTGCGAGCGTTTCCCGAACGATTAGGACAATTTAGGCGTAAATGTCCTCTGACTCCACAATACATACATAAACCCTCCCTTCTTCTGTACTGTCTCTCTCTCTCTGTGAGATGAGTACTGCCTATCTGCATAGGTTCAGAAATACGTAAGTCCTCGAACTCAGAATTTTGAAAGGTAGGCGCTAGTTTAAAGGAGGGTTTACGGGTCCTATCTCGAGTGTTCTGCCTCTCTCTTATGCGTTCATCAATACGAGATATAAAAGAAATTAAATCCTCCAAATTCTCAGGGAGTTCTCTAGTAGCGACCTCGTCAAGAATTACATCTGATAACCCATTCAGAAACACATCTATATAAGCCTGTTCGTTCCACTTAACTTCTGCCGCCAAGGACCTGAACTCTAGTGCATAGTCCACAAGTGTTCGATTGTCCTGTCTAAGGCGCAACAGTAATCTAGCTGCATTGACCTTTCTACCAGGAGGGTCAAAAGTTCTTCTAAACGCAGCTACAAAGGCATTATAATTATAGACTAGTGGATTATCATTCTCCCATAAAGGATTGGCCCATCTCAGAGCTTTCTCAATGAGTAAAGTAATAACAAATCCAACCTTCGCTCTATCTGTAGGATAAGAGCGGGGTTGTAATTCGAAATGGATGCTAATCTGGTTCAGAAAACCACGGCACTTCTCCGGTGACCCGCCATAACGTACTGGTGGGGTAATACGGGAAGAAGCACCTACAGTGGCTACCTCTAGACCTGAGACTGCAGGAGAAATAGAAGGAGTACGTGTCTCCTCAGGTGGGTTACTAGCACGAGACAAAAGTGCCTGTAGTGCTAGAGCCATCTGATCCATCCTATGCTCCATGGCGTCAAACCTGGGATCAGAAGAACCAAGCTGACTGTTTGTACCTGCAGGATCCATTGGCCCTGTCGTAATGTCAGGATCGGGACAGGGATCCAACACGCAGAGTACAAAGAGTGGAAAGGTACGTATACCGGGCCTTAGAATGGCCGGACTAACGTACCGAGAGTAATAGAGAATAGTCAGAGACAAGCCGAGGTCGAGGGAACGGGAAGACAGATAAGCGAGAGACAAGCCGGGTCAAGGGAGAACAGAGAAGCAGGGTAGTACAACAAGCCGAGTCAAAACCAAATAGAGCAAACTAGAATACCAGAGCACTGAGTGACTAGACAAGCTAGAACCACGACAGGGCAATGAGCTGAAGAGAGAAGTAAGCTTAAATACCCTGGCTCCGGATGGTAAGCACGCCTCTGACAAGTGCCGATTGGATATCGGACACTTGAGTGACAGGTCGCTCGTGATAGCGTCATGACGTCACGTATTGAGCGTCCTGCTAGAAAAGGATGTGGATTCCTCGCGGCCGGTGTTTAAGTGGCTGGATGAACCGCGAGGAACGGAGGAAACAGCTCGCCTGGACGGATAAACCACCAAGTCTCTACCTCCCTTAGAGGTAGAGACCTCAGGTACCCTGACAGAGAGTCACACCGGACAAGCACTCCTGTCCGCCCTGAACGCACAGGTGGAAAAGTGGCTGACTCCGCAGCAACTGGATATCGGCAAAGTGGTGTGTGACAACGGAAAAAATTTGATAGCGGCATTGAAGTTGGGCAAGTTGACACATGTGCCGTGCATGGCACATGTGTGTAATCTGATCGTACAACGCTTTGTGCATAAGTACACAGGCTTACAGGACGTCCTGAAGCAGGCCAGGAAGGTGTGTGGCCATCTCAGGCGTTCCTACACGGCCATGGCTCACTTTGCCGATATCCAGCGGCGAAACAACATGCCAGTGAGGCGCTTGATTTGCGACAGCCCTACACGTTGGAATTCAACACTCCTAATGTTCGACCGCCTGCTCCAACAAGAAAAAGCTGTTAATGAATATTTGTATGACCGGGGTGCTAGGACAGCCTCTGGGGAGCTGGGAATTTTTTTGCCACGTTACTGGACGCTCATGCGCAATGCCTGTAGGCTCATGCGTCCTTTTGAGGAGGTGACAAACCTAGTCAGTCGCAACGAAGGCACCATCAGCGACATCATACCATTTGTTTTCTTCCTGGAGCGTGCCCTGCGAAGAGTGCTGGATCAGGCTGTAGATGAGCGTGAAGAGGAAGAGGAAGAGTTGTGGTCACCATCACCACCAGAAACAGCCTTATAAGCATCGCTTGCTGGACCTGCGGCAATGCTGGAAGAGGATTGTGAGGAAGAGGAGTCAGAGGAGGATTGTAGCTTTGAGGAGGAGGAGGAGGAGCAAGACCAAACACAACAGGCATCCCAGGGTGCTCGTTGTCACCTATCTGGTACCTGTGGTGTTGTACGTGGCTGGGGGGAAGAACATACCTTAAATGACATCAGTGAGGAAGAGGAACGGGAAATGAGTAGCTCGGCATCCAACCTTGTGCAAATGGGGTCTTTCATGCTGTCCTGCCTGTTGAGGGACCCTCGTATAAAAAGGCTGAAGGAGAACGACCTGTACTGGGGGTCCACGCTACTAGACCCCCGGCATAAGCAGAAAGTGGCGGAAATTTTACTGAATTACAACAAGTCGGAAAGGATGCAGCATTTGCTAAATAAATTAAAAAGTATGCTTTACACAGCGTATAAGGGTGATGTCACAGCACAACGGGAATCTAACAGGGGGAGAGGTGGAAGTCATCCTCCTCCTCCCACGACCACGCCGGCAAGGACAGGACGCTTTAAAGACGTGTTGTTGATGGAGGACATTCCGACCTTTTTAAGTCCTATGCATCGCCACAGCCCTTCGGGATCCACCCTCAGAGAGCGACTCGACCGACAGGTAGCAGACTACCTCGCCTTAACTGCAGATATCGACACTCTGAGGAGCGATGAACCCCTTAACTACTGGGTGTGCAGGCTTGACCTGTGGCCTGAGCTATCCCAATTTGCGATAGAACTTCTGGCCTGCCCCGCTTCAAGTGTCCTGTCAGAAAGGACCTTCAGTGCAGCAGGAGGTATTGTCACTGAGAAGAGAAGTCGCCTAGGTCAAAAAAGTCTAGATTACCTCACCTTTATTAAGATGAATGAGGGATGGATCCCGAAGGGACTGACACTGGGCGATACATTCGATTAAAAAAGGCCTGATGAGATGAGCTGCCTTGGGCTAAAAATGGTCCACACGCTGCTGTATTTTAGCTCTGAATGACGTTTGACTTGCGTGACTTATCCGCCACCAACTAGGGTTCAAGCCGCCATGTTTTAGGGCACTTTCTGCCTGTGAAACAAACATCAATTTTTCTGGCCGCTGCTACAGCAGCGGCTGCAACAATACCAAATTTTTCAGGCATGTGTACATGCCTAATTTTTAGGCCCACTGGTGCAGCACTGTGGCTTCAAAAACCAAACCAAAAAAAAATCCTCCAAGATGGCACCAATATACCAGTGGTCTAAGCATCTTCCCACCTTGGCCTAAAAAGGGGAGGTGATTCAACAATTAAAAATCTCTGCCATTTACACGTCCACTGATAGGAGACGCGGAAGGTATTAAACTGATATGAACAATACTAAACTCACCACTCCTATCTGGTGGCACATTAGCTTGCCCGCGCAGTGCCCCAAATTTCAAGTAAGAGGACCGACCAAGCATCTTCTTCCATCTCCCTGTTACATAAATCAATGCCATATCCATAGAAATTGTAGAGAATATCCAGGATAGTTTTACAGGGCCAAATCATGTTGCCTGTTGAAAGAGGTGACCTTGCTCGGGTCCCAGGTGTGCGGTTCCTAAAATGGCTGCCATATACACGTCCACTGATAGGAGACGCGGAAGGTATTAAACTGATATGAACAATACTCCACTCCTATCAGTAGGTCCGTCCCATTGTGATTTATGCCCCCCACCCACCGCGCAGGGGTGGGGGCCGAGGGGGGGAGGACAGTAGGTCCCCCCATTGTGATTTATGGCCCCCACCCACCGCGCAGGGGTTGGGGAGGACAGTAGCTCCCCCCAGTGTGTATCATGGGCTTTGAGGACAGGTGTCAATCCATACCTGCCAAGTGACCCTATGTAGGGGTAACAGTCCCTATTCTGCTCTGTGTCAGTGTGTATCATGGTCTCTGTGGACGGGGAACAGTCTCTATTCTGCTCTGTGTCAGTGTGTATCATGGTCTCTGTGGACGGTGAACAGTCTCTATTCTGCTCTGTGTCAGTGTGTATCATGGTCTCTGTGGACAGGGAACAGTCTCTATTCTGCTCTGTGTCAGTGTGTATCAGGGGCTTTGAGGACAGGTGTCAATCCATACCTGCCAAGTGACCCTATGTAGGGGGGACAGTCTCTATTCTGCTCTGTGTCAGTGTGTATCATGGTCTCTGTGGACGGTGAACAGTCTCTATTCTGCTCTGTGTCAGTGTGTATCATGGTCTCTGTGGACGGGGAACAGTCTCTATTCTGCTCTGTGTCAGTGTGTATCATGGTCTCTGTGGACGGTGAACAGTCTCTATTCTGCTCTGTGTCAGTGTGTATCATGGTCTCTGTGGACAGGGAACAGTCTCTATTCTGCTCTGTGTCAGTGTGTATCAGGGGCTTTGAGGACAGGTGTCAATCCATACCTGCCAAGTGACCCTATGTAGGGGGGACAGTCTCTATTCTGCTCTGTGTCAGTGTGTATCATGGTCTCTGTGGACGGTGAACAGTCTCTATTCTGCTCTGTGTCAGTGTGTATCATGGTCTCTGTGGACAGGGAACAGTCTCTATTCTGCTCTGTGTCAGTGTGTATCAGGGGTTTTGAGGACAGGTGTCAATCCATATCTGCCAAGTGACCCTATGTAGGGGGAACAGTCCCTATTCTGCTCTGTGTCAGTGTGTATCAGGGGTTTTGAGGACAGGTGTCAATCCATATCTGCCAAGTGACCCTATGTAGGAGGAACAGTCCCTATTCTGCTCTGTGTCAGTGTGTATCAGGGGTTTTGAGGACAGGTGTCAATCCATATCTGCCAAGTGACCCTATGTAGGGGGAACAGTCCCTATTCTGCTCTGTGTCAGTGTGTATCAGGGGTTTTGAGGACAGGTGTCAATCCATATCTGCCAAGTGACCCTATGTAGGGGGAACAGTCTCTATTCTGCTCTGTGTCAGTGTGTATCAGGGATCATTAGGATAGGTGTCAATCCATATCTGCCAAGTGACCCTATGTAGGGGGAACAGTCCCTATTCTGCTCTGTGTCAGTGTGTATCAGGGATTTGACTATCTTTATTCAGATTCAAAAATTACAATTCCAGGAAAATTTTAACAAACATTTACAAGAACATGTTATGCACATCATAGAAACAACGTAAACCTCTTTAAAGCCACAAACTTAAGACAAAAAATACGTACACACAATGTGTAAGGGTTTGAAAGAATATTCTGAATCCTTACATGTTTACTTTATCGTTTGTTTGATTTTTGTGAACCATATATAAACTACAAGCAGTGTGAAAACTATAAAAACTCAAGTGGCCATGCTGATCAAATTAAATAGTATGCTTTACACAGCGTTTAAGGGTGATGTCACAGCACAACGGGAATGTAACAGGGGAAGAGGTGAAAGTCATTCTCCCCCTCCCACGACCCCGCCATATCTGCCAAGTGACCCTATGTAGGGGTAACAGTCTCTATTCTGCTCTGTGTCAGTGTGTATCATGGTCTCTGAGGACGGGGAACAGTCTCTATTCTGCTCTGTGTCAGTGTGTATCAGGGGCTTTGAGGACAGGTGTCAATGTTAGGTGATTTCTGCCCTTTATGGATTAAAAGCAGACTCTGCATCAACTGTGCAATCTTTCATGGGAGTTTTGCCATGGATCCCCCTCCGGCATGCCACAGTCCAGGTGTTAGTCCCCTTGAAACAACTTTTCCATCACTTTTGTGGCCAGAAAGAGTCCCTGTTGGTTTTAAAATTCGCCTGCCCATTGAAGTCAATGGCGGTTCGCGCGGTTCGCCGGTTCGCGAACATTTGCGGAAGTTCGCGTTCGCCATTTGCGAACCGAAAATTTCGGGTTCGCGACAACACTACTCTTGACAAATGCTTCTGAAAATCCCATTTTAAAAAGGGAAGTCTCCATACATAACCAGTTAAGCCGGTCAAAAGCTTTCTCCGCATCTAAGGCTAATAAAATTGCCTCTTTGAGAACTGCAGTGTGCCCAATTTATTAAATCTATAAAAACCTTGTGTTGTCCCCCACTTGTCTCTTTGGCACAAATCCTGCTTGCTCATCTTAAATAAGGGATGGAAGTAGCAGTTTATTACGTGAAGCCAACAGTTTAGTGTACAATTTTTAAGGTCAGCATTCAGCAAGGATATCAGATGCAATTTTGCACATAAAAATTGAGGTTTATTAGGTTTTGAAAGGGTCACGATGTGAGCTTCCAACATTTCCTGAGGGATTTTGCCATAAGACCGTATGTAATTACCGTATATACTCGAGTATAAGCCGACCCGAATATAAGCCGAGGCCCCTAATTTTACCCAAAAAAACTGGGAAAACTTATTGACTCGAGTATAAGACTAGGGTGGGAAATGCAGCAGCTACTGGTAAATTTCTAAATAAAATTATATCCTAAAAAAAATATATTAATTGAATATTTATTTACAGTGTGTGTATAATGAATGCAGTGTATGCATAATGAATGCAGTGTGTGCTTATGAGTGCAGTGTGTGCGTATGAGTGCAGCGTGTGTATGAGTACAGTGTGTGTATGAATGCAGTGTGTGTATGAGTGCAGCGTGTGTGTATGAATGCAGTGTGTGTATGAGTGCAGCGTGTGTATGAGTGCAGCGTGTGTGTATGAGTGCAGCGTGTGTATGAGTGCAGCGTGTGTGTATGAGTGCAGCGTGTGTGTATGAATGCAGTGTGTGTATAAGTGCAGCGTGTGTGTATGAGTGCAGCGTGTGTGTATGAGTGCAGCGTGTGTATGTGTGCAGTGTGTGTATGAATGCAGTGTGTGTATGAATGCAGTGTGTGTGTGTATGAGTGCAGTGTGTGTGTATGAGTGCAGTGTGTGTATGAGTGCAGTGTGTGTATGAATGCAGTGTGTGTGTATGAGTGCAGTGTGTGTGTATGAGTGCAGTGTGTGTGAATGAGTGCAGTGTGTGTGTATGAGTGCAGTGTGTGTGTGTGTGTGTGTGTTTTGCAGAGCTTTGGTGGGGGGTGGGCAATTTTATTATTTTTTTAATTATTTTAATATTTTTTTTATTATTATTTCTTATTATTTTTTATTTCATTTAATTATTTTTTTATTTTATTATTATATATTATTTATTTATATTATATATTTTTTTTAGTCCCCCCTCCTTGCTTTATACATAGCAGGGAGGGGGGCTCTCCTTCCCTGGTGGTCCAGTGGGATTGGTAGTTCAGTGGGGGGGAGAGGGGGGCTGCAGAGAGCATTTACTTACCTCTCCTGCAGCTCCTGTCAGCTCTCTCCTCCTCCGCGCCGTCCGTTCAGCACCTCGGTCAGCTCCCAGTGTAAATCTCGTGAGAGCCGCGGCCCACAGCCCCAGTCTGTATTATGGCAATGTAAATTGCCATAATACAGACTATTGACTCGAGTATAAGCCGAGTTGGGGTTTTTCAGCACAAAAAATGTGCCGAAAAACTCGGCTTATACTCGAGTATATACGGTAAAAAGATTGGTTATATGCGGGGTTAGTATTTTTTTCCAATTTTATATAATAGTAATTAGATTGCTTTATGTTTGGGCATTGTTTTAATATCACTTCGCACTTCTTCTTCAGTAAATGGTGTGTCAAGTTTAAGGCTTGTTGATTAGTAAGGGACGGAAGTTGCATTTTCCATAAAAACTCCCCATAGCCCCTCTTGTAGGAATATGAGTGATTGAATTGTCCTTTAAATTATATAATCCTTTATAATATAGTGCCAATTATTCAACAATATGTTGGGGATTGTAAATTTTTGTCCCTGACTTAGAGATAATGTAGGGGATTTTAGTTGGAAGATAATTGAATAAAACATTTTTGGCTTGCAATTTGCCTGCTCTATTACCAGACGTGTAATATAGTTGCTTAAGAGATCTCATTCGTTTCTCAGTAGTGAGAAGTGACAGTGAATGTAATTCGTGGTTTATAGCATCTATTTTTTTTAACCAGAGATTTATTTGGGGCCCTTTTATTTTGAGTCTCAAGAGAAGCTACATTCTGGAGTAGTTGTGATTGGGTTACGTTTACTTTCCTCTTAGCAAGAGAACCTAATTGTATAAGGACTCCGCGTATAACAGCTTTATGGGCCTGCCACACACCTTCAGTTTTTGAAGTAGGGACGATATTTTCACTGAAATAGTTGTTTAAGGCAGTTTCTATTTTAGCGATTCTCAGGGGTATCTATCAATGCTTCATTTAGCCTCCACTTGCCCCTTCCTCGAGCTGGATGAGGCGGCATGAGAGTTATTTTAATGGGAGCATGGTTTGACCATGTACGTAAACCTATGATAACACCTGTGACATTGGAAATTGTGGATTTCTCCACAAGGCACATATCTATACGTGATTGTAATGTATGTACATGGGAAAAATAAGAGTAATCTCTAGCAGAGGGGTATAAATTACGCCATGTATCATATAAATCATTAGTATGCAGTAAATTCGCTAAATGGCTACTAAGATTAAATGAAGCCAAAGTAGATGGTTTGTTATGACTTCTATGTATATCCAACAAGGGATCTAGTGTGCTGTTAAAGTCACCGCATATAATAAAATGTCCCTTCTTCTGTGCAATCTTGCGGAACGCACCTTGAAAAAAGGTTTGTTGTGATTCATTGGGTGCATATAGGTTTACTATTGTTAGTTATATGCCATTCAGAATGCCCATTAAGATCAGAGTCCTGCCATTTTTAACCCCTTAAGGACACATGACATGCGTGACATGTCATGATTCCCTTTTATTCCAGAAGTTTGGTCCTTAAGGGGTTAACATCATATAGTTTTTCAAGAGTAAAGGACCAATCCACATGAAAATAAATAGCAACACCTCTTGATTTATGAGGAGAGTAAGCGTGGAATGCCTTAGGGTATTTCTGAGATTTTAACTGAGGGGGGTTATGTTTGCAAAAATGAGTTTTTGGGAAACTTACAATTGCTGCTTCTGAGTTATTTATGTCTTGTAGCGCCATACATCTTTTATGAGGATGGTTCAAATCCTTGACATTATGAGAAAGAATTTTAAGTTGGGCAGTCGTTATGTGTCAAATCTAAAAAGTTGGGGGCGGAGCCTGACCAGCGAGCAGAGCAGACGTGCTCTGCATTAGCTCCTGAAAAACAGGCACAAAAAAGGAGA
The DNA here is from genome assembly GCF_036172605.1 of Pelobates fuscus. Classification (NCBI taxonomy): domain Eukaryota; kingdom Metazoa; phylum Chordata; class Amphibia; order Anura; family Pelobatidae; genus Pelobates; species Pelobates fuscus. The sequence goes on from NC_086320.1 coordinate 122,631,067, forward strand.
TTTAAACTGGCTAAAGTGATCTCACCCTCCTGCAGGTGGGCCCATTGGACTGGGGAGACCGGCCTGAACACTGTGACACCGAAACGGGCACCCGTGATAACCGGGCTCCGCATCGGCAGAATGGGGCCTACCACGGGAGTCGGCGGAGAAAGGCGGCAGCTTTCCCGCCAATCGCACACAGGTACTGGTACGCCTGGAACACTCTCTCCCCCCCCCCCCCCGATGGACCGATGGGGGTTATCCCGGTCCCCGCCAGATGGGGAACCCCACGCCCAGCACCCTCCGACTAAGCCTGCGACCCCTTCAAGCAAAGCGGGGATGGGGGCCTCCAAAATGGCGGAAGCTTGTAAATCAACGTGGCAAACGAAGCACAAGCCTACCAGGCCGGACTCTTCATACCGGTCCCTGCTGGGAGAAGAGACCCAAACGCAACCACGAGGACAAGCCGTACAAGCAGTCCTGCAGACATGCGACCAAGCCAAAAGGGCAGAGAAGGCATGGCTCCCACATTCCGGAGACATACTCGCCAGGCTGAACAAACACTTTCGGGAATTCTGGCGGCAACTACGAAGCAAACTATGCCCACTCACACCACCACAGCGCAGGGGAGCCCTGAAACACAGCTGCACGATCAGAACAGCACAACCACTGGGGGCGGACCGGAGAGGTGAGAGCCGGATGGCACTGAGATCCCCCTCGGGCCCAGAGTTCTTATAAAAGCCTGTCCCCTCCACTCTTGGTCCACCCAGGCTGAAGGCAAAGCCGGGCGCAACCCTGAGACATCGCCCACACTGGTGGAGGGCTCGCCGTCGCACTCAGGGGCCGACCACCCGCACCTCCAGCCACTCCCAACGGGAGAGAGACCTGGCCCCTCGCGACAGCCAAGACCGTGGACCCAAGGTGTCGGCCCTGCTACTGGCCCGGGGTAGGGGAATGGACTTACCTTGCTCCATCCAAGCCGCTAACTCCACTCTCGGCCAGACTCACTGCGACACCCATCGCGCACAGAGGAATGTCACACCACTATCTCACACCTGGGTAAAGCCTAAGGGACATACGGGGAGAGAAAAGCCCACGCATAATGGACTATGCACATTTGTACTACAGAAGCCCACGCAGGGAATCGGCTGACTCTGAGAGATGGATGCTGGCCAAGACAGGCCACCGACCAGGGACTTTGACCACAGAATGCTGACCAGCGCTTCAACGGCAAAAGAAATACATGTTTTGTTTTAGTTTGGGCTCGCCGCCCACCTACTCTACACACTTTTTCAATGTAATGACTTGCAGTAGACTAGCAACCTAATGCAGAGTTCCAAGAACTAGCCTGTACCACACATTTGAATGCTAATATGTGCATACTCTGAGACGCCCAGTAGTTAAAAACACAGTTATCAGTGATCTCCTTCGGTAACTCTATCACTTGTGGTATTTGATGCACTCACGTTAGCAGTTTAAACTATGATATTGGTTGATATGTCTAGACATAGCTGCAGGCTTAAAACAGTCTATTTCTTGTAACTCTTGTATAACTTTGCAGTCATTTCTTTAGGATAGATAGTTAACGTTTGCAATGTGCTCTAACCGGTCAGATCTATTCTTAAAAAGCATACAGCCTGTAATACTATTGCCTACCTTGGTAGGAATGTAAGCCTCCTGGGACATTTGATCCTAAAATGCGTACTCATAGGCGGCCACTATAAGAACACCAAACCCTGCATGTTACACTTTTGTTTATTTTTTTTTTCTTATTGTTATCAATTAAATACTTCTCATTGCTGATACCTGCCCTCACACTGCCTAATGCTACTGCAATGCGGCTCATTACCAATAATCTAAACTTGTATGTTAACCTTCCGTATACCTCCTTTAACTTGTCTTAATGTACCCAACATACCCCGTTTTAGGTATGAAGCGTTTCATACGTGCAAAATTCATGGCATGTAAAGAGGGATAACGATATTGTCTGCTTCTCTTAGTTACCAGCATCCTTCTGTTTACTTATAGCAATAAGCAGCTACTGTCGAGCTATTTAACAATAACTACAGGACCAAGCTAACTGTTGTTCTCTGTTTTATTTCCTAAAAAAAAAGTGCACAGTAATGCCAATATGCCCACTTTGTTAACCTCATTGTTTACTCCTAAGTTTGCTTTTGCTGTTGTGGCATAGCAAAAATGTATGTTACTCCTATGCACATCAAAAATAAAGAATTAAAAAAAAAAAAAAAATCTAAAAAGTTATGAAAAGCACCAATCTAGCGGGCACAGCTGAAGCTTAACAAAGTGTAAACGTATTTGGTCCCTTCCTAAAATATCTTTAAGTAAGAAAGGCAGCATGTGTTTGTTTGACATTTTTCCCTGCCTCTCCATATCAAGTGTAATAGCAATTAAGTAAGATCTCATATAAGCACTTCCTTCCAAGGATGAGGGGTGAGGAACTGGGTACATAAGTAAGTAAATAAATAAATATGAAATAAAGAAAATATATAAATATATACAAAAAGCTCTTATCATTAAGAGCCAACAGTGAGGCTGTTCTTGAATTGGTAAGGCCAACATCTATTCTTGAATACTCAGCCTTGGGAGGGAAAACTTAAAGGTCCAATTCAGAGCCCCCTCAAAAAAAAATTCTTGAGTGGGAAATTACCTACATGCCTAGTGTTTGCTATATGCACCACTATAAAGTGGTGCATATAGCAAACACTAGGCATGTGCATGGGGAAAATTTTCGGTTCGGTTCGGCTCGGCATCCCGAAATTCGGGATTTTCGCAATTCGGGACTTTGGCAATTCGGCACTTCAAGACTTCGGAACTTCGGAACTTCGACACTTTGGAAATTCAGCAACTTCGGAATTTCGGGACTTCAGCACCTCGGGACTTCTCTTGCAGCCGCTTGGTAGATAACTCCCTAATTCCCACGGTATTAGGGAGTTATCTACCAAAAGGCTGAAAGACCTAAATTGATCTTTCAGCCAAATTTACTAATACTGAGTAAAAATTACTTAGTATTAGTACATTTTGCCCCTACTCGCTGTACCGCGAGTAGGGGCATGTCTAGTAAACAGTGAGCAGCCTGTGACTGCTAGTGAAATAGTAGAATTTGTGTATAATGGCACTTACAGAGATATTTTAAAAAATAGAATTTGTGGAGCTGCTACCACCACTGTGCCGTCCTCTCACAACCCGGCACTTGCAAAGTTAGTTGGATGAACTGAGTGATATAAAACCAATACTAGTGTAAGGTGGAGTGCTTAAAACAATATATAACTTACCCCCCTTGTAACTTTCGGTAACCTAAGGGGGGAATAGAAAGCAAATAGTGTAGGATGTTTTACAAAGTGTTGAGTGAGGTATCTTAATAAGGATTCACTCACGAGGTTCTGAGCCTAAAGAGGACAGGCTCAGATCACTCTGGCAGACGTGTATATAGGAAGACACGGATCCTTTAGATGGTGATTACTTTGATCCTCTCTCTAGAAAAGTGACAGATGCCAACATCTAGTATAGTAAGTCTGGAGTACCAATATATATAGGTGAATAAATGAAACTGCTCACCTTGTATAGAGCCTAGAACTTGGCTCTAAATTACACAGCACATGTGTCTTTAAGAGGACTGCTCTCAGTTTAAAAAAAAATTAGGGCCCCCACCCGCAGCTCAGGGGTGGGGGCCAGGGGGGAGGACATTAGGTCCCCCCGTTATTAGTATTTAGGGCCCCCACCCGCCGCTCAGGGGTGGGGGCCAGGGGGGAGGACTTTAGGTCCCCCACCTTATTTTACTGTAGGTGTGGGGGCCGGGGGGAGGACATTAGGTTCTTCTTTCACTGGGTAAGTATATTAGTACTTAGGCAATACTGTGCTTCGGAACTTCGGCACTTTGACACTTCGGAACTTCGGCACTTCGACACTTCGGAAATTCTGTAATTTTGGAACTTCGGGACCTCGGCAATTCGGCACTTTGGCAATTCGGACATTTGGAAGTACCCGAATGTCCGAATTGTCCGAAATTCGTCCGAATTCATATTCGGACCAAAACGAATTACACATGTGTAGCAAAAACCAGTGAGAATCGTTGTAAAACAAAAATACATAATAAAGTATATTATCCATCCTTCTAATTAACCTTTTTCTCTAATCATCATAATGCATTCAACCTTCAACAATAGTATAAGCTTTTTAAAAACAAATCACAGCAGGTAGAGAACTAAAGAGGTTAAGGGTGAATGACAAGTACTTTGCATATTATATTTGTTTTAAATAATTTTATTGGTTCATAGGAAAAGCAGTCATCCCACGCAGGGGAGGTAAACAAACCATGATAAACATACGTCATAAGCATATGCCCCAAAGTGCATTATGTATCAAATTAGAACAGTCAAAGCCTAATAAGGCGGAAAGGTTAAAGTATGTGAACACAAGTAACATAACAAAGGTTAGGCAAATGTCAAATTACACATCCGTTCCAACATTAGCAATAATAAGCCATTCTCCGTATCCTATTTTGCAGTCGGCATATGTTAGCAGTAACATTTTTAGCTTAATCTGAACCGAAGTATATACACTGTTGTCTACGCTGAATTATAACAGGTCAAGTTAAATAACGTTTTATGCCTGTTCTCGACTTTGTTTTAAATATTTTTATTGTAGTCGTGTTATAAGCTTGGTTAACAAACTTTTTTTTATTTTTTTTATTTTGTTTTTTCGGTAGCGTGCAGGTGCCTGCGCAGAGGCATGAATCTCGGTACAGCTTTATAAGCCATTGGTTGCCTGCGCAGAGGCAAGTTTGGTATTCTTTATGCATTTTGATTATCTGTCCTACGTTGCGATTTGTGCATGTCTGGATGTGCATGCTTATTTTATGTAGATGTTGTGGTAGGCGTCCAGGTACGTTTTTGGAGTTTGTCGTGGGTTTGATGCGTCCAGTTAGTCCCTGTGTGCTTTGCGTGTGCTAGCGTTTACGTCTATTCGTCACGCCTTTTGGGATTGTTGGTGTTGTGTTTGAGTTTTACTTAGGGCTGTGTGAAGTTGTTTTTTATTTGAGATTGTAGTGTAGTGTAGTTGTGTGTGGCATATCTCCTGTATGTTATCTCTCCTGTCCGTCCCAGCAGTAGTCCCGCTCGTCTTGGCCTCTTGCCGTGCTTACTGCTGTGGATTTTGCAGGGTTTGTTGGGATCAGGCGGGTGGTGCGGAGTCTATGTTTTCTATTAGTATTGTGTCCTTGGGTCTTTTGTGTATCTCGTCGAGATGGCCCCTCCAACTATGTCGGCTATATATGTGGTCTGTGTGTTGGGTGAGTGTGTTTGTGTCCGCGTTCGTTTTGTGTAGTGTACGACATTGTTTTAGCGTGTTTCGGACGTGGTCGTGTAGGTTGCTCGATGCGTTAGTTTGTCTATGTCTCAGTGGGGGCATATTATATTTGTACTGCTCATTAAATCAATCAAATTAAATCTAAACATATAGATCAGATCAAATCGAATCAAATTGAATCGAAACAAAACAGAAACAGAACAAACAAATAACACCCTGTTGTGTCTGCGTTGAGCTCTAAATAGAGTTGCATAATGCATGCAAGAATTTAGTGTGATTTTTTGCTTTTTTTCCCTTTTTTTTCTCTTTTTTTTTTCTTCCCTATCTTACCCCTTTCTCTGTCTGTCTTTCTCATTCCTTCCTCTCTCTTTCCCTTTTCCCATTTTTTTTCTCTTTCTTTCCCTTCAATTGTTATAAAATTGCTTAAACAAAAAAAATGTATATCTATTTATATATCTATTTATATATCTATTTCCCTAGAGTAACACTTTAAGCACCATAAGCACTACAGCGCGCTATAATGGTTATAGTGCCAGCAGTGGCGTACACATGACCCATGGGGCCCCGGTGCGAAAATTGATCCGTGGACCCCCCCCCTTGCGCTTACTCTGCGCGGGCCGGGGCAGCAACACATGGCGGCGGGCACCTGGTCGCAGGGGTTGCAGGGCTGCGACCGCGGTATGTACGCCAGTGCATGCAGATGCACTTACACTTAAAGGACCACTACAGACACCCAGATAACATCAGCTCAATGAAGTGGTCTGGGTGTCAGATCCCTCTAGTTTTAACCCTGCAGCTGAAAGCATAGCCATTTTAAGACACTGAACGTCCATAGGAAAGCATTGAGTAATGCTTTCCTATGGGCGGTTTGAATGCGTGCACGGCTCTTGCCGTGCATGCGCATTCGGAGCTGAGAGGCGGAGGGATCCCCAGCGCCATGGGAGTCCGGCGCTGGAGAAAGGTAAGTGCTGAAGACACACACACACACTCTCACGAACAAATGCATACACACTAGCTAACAGACACACACATTTACTGACAGAGTTACACTCAGCGGCAGACATACATACACTCTCACTGACAAACACACACTCACTAACAGACATCAAACAGACTCACTAACACACACACACACACAAACACACTCAGTAACAGACACACACAGTAACACACTCACTGACACTCACTAGCAGACACACACACTCTAACAAACACCAACATTCACACTAACACACACACACTAACACTCACACACACACACACTAACACACACTAACACTCACACACACTAACACTCACACACACTCTAACACTCACACACACTAACACTCACACACACTCACACTCACACACACACTCACTCACACACACTTACACACACACACACTTACACACACACTAACACTCACACACACACACTCACACACACACACACACACTCACACACACACACACACTCTAACACTCTAACACTCACACACACACTCCAACACTCACACTAACACTCACACACACTCCCTCACACACACACTCACTCACACACACACACTCACTCACACACACACTCACACACACTCACTCACACACACACACTCACACACACACTCACTCACACACACACTCACACACACACACACTCACTCACACACACTTACACACACACACACTAACACTCACACACACTAACACACACTTACACGTGTTTTTTTTTTTTAATTTAATCCCCCCAGTCTCCCTACCTTTTGGAGTGCTGAGGGGATTCCCTGGGGTCCAGTGGTGCTGCTGGGCTCCTATGCGGCTGGTCAGGCCGGTGCGCGAGGGAGCACTCTCCCCTGAGTGCTTCCTCTTCAGCTCCCTCGCGCGCCGCGTAGGGATGCCGGCGCCGGAAGATGACGTCATCTTCCGGCTCCGGTATCAGTGCGGTGCGCGAGGGAGCTGAAGAGGAAGCACTCAGGGGAGAGTGCTCCCTCGCGCACCGGCCAGCCTGACTGCCCGCCGGGTGTAAGCAGGGCCAGCCTCAGGGGGCCCTGAGGTGGCCGGCTCCTGGGGCCCCCAGGAGAAGAGGCTGGCCCAGTGGGTACATACAGGGTCGCAGGGGCGACCTGGTGGGCCCGGCCCGGTCGCAGCCGCGACCCCTGCGACCCTGGTATGTACGCCACTGAGTGCCAGGAGTATCCTGGGCCCCCCATGTAAGGAGCTGAACAGTTTAGTATCAGTTTTAATTTTTACTTGGGGTCTTTTGGGTACCATTCCAGTCCTACTTTCTGCTCGAAGAAGAGTTGGAAGCTCCTAAATAGGAGCAGGTCTAGCTTTTTTTGCTGAGAGGGTTAGCTGACCACATTCAGCCAATGAGCTAAGCCCAGTGAGCTAAGTTTCCAGTGGAGAGTATGTGTCCACCGCCGACTTTTAGGGAGCAACAGGTCACACCTAGCACCATATCCACCACAGCAAGATGTAGTGGTTATGGTGCTTGTTTCTTTTAAACATTTTAATGGCTATGCATTTAATCAATAATTGTGAAGAATTGTCATTGGAAGTACAGGATTAAAACCAAGATATACAAAATTGACAAATGGACGGAGATAATATACAGGGAGTGCAGAATTATTAGGCAAATGAGTATTTTGACCACATCATCCTCTTTATGCATGTTGTCTTACTCCAAGCTGTATAGGCTCGAAAGCCTACTACCAATTAAGCATATTAGGTGATGTGCATCTCTGTAATGAGAAGGGGTGTGGTCTAATGACATCAACACCCTATATTAGGTGTGCATAATTATTAGGCAACTTCCTTTCCTTTGGCAAAATGGGTCAAAAGAAGGACTTGACAGGCTCAGAAAAGTCAAAAATAGTGAGATATCTTGCAGAGGGATGCAGCACTCTTAAAATTGCAAAGCTTCTGAAGCGTGATCATCGAACAATCAAGCGTTTCATTCAAAATAGTCAACAGGGTCGCAAGAAGTGTGTGGAGAAACCAAGGCGCAAAATAACTGCCCATGAACTGAGAAAAGTCAAGCGTGCAGCTGCCAAGATGCTACTTGCCACCAGTTTGGCCATATTTCAGAGCTGCAACATCACTGGAGTGCCCAAAAGCACAAGGTGTGCAATACTCAGAGACATGGCCAAGGTAAGAAAGGCTGAAAGACGACCACCACTGAACAAGACACACAAGCTGGCAGAGAGCTCCAGTCCGACTCAGACGCCAGCAAGGTGGAGGTGGAGTACTGGTTTGGGCTGGTATCATCAAAGATGAGCTTGTGGGGCCTTTTCGGGTTGAGGATGGAGTCAAGCTCAACTCCCAGTCCTACTGCCAGTTTCTGGAAGACACCTTCTTCAAGCAGTGGTACAGGAAGAAGACTGCATCCTTCAAGAAAAACATGATTTTCATGCAGGACAATGCTCCATCACACGCGTCCAAGTACTCCACAGCGTGGCTGGCAAGAAAGGGTATAAAAGAAGAAAATCTAATGACATGGCCTCCTTGTTCACCTGATCTGAACCCCATTGAGAACCTGTGGTCCATCATCAAATGTGAGATCTACAAGGAGGGAAAACAGTACACCTCTCTGAACAGTGTCTGGGAGGCTGTGGTTGCAGCTGCACGCAATGTTGACGGTGAACAGATCAAAACACTGACAGAATCCATGGATGGCAGGCTTTTGAGTGTCCTTGCAAAGAAAGGTGGCTATATTGGTCACTGATTTGTTTTTGTTATGTTTTTGAATGTCAGAAATGTATATTTGTGAATGTTGAGATGTTATATTGGTTTCACTGGTAAAAATAAATAATTGAAATGGGTATATATTTGTTTTTTGTTAAGTTGCCTAATAATTATGCACAGTAATAGTCACCTGCACACACAGATATCCCCCTAAAATAGCTATAACTAAAAACAAACTAAAAACTACTTCCAAAAATATTCAGCTTTGATATTAATGTGTTTTTTGGGTTCATTGAGAACATGGTTGTTTTTCAATAATAAAATGAATCCTTAAAAATACAACTTGCCTAATAATTCTGCACTCCCTGTATATTGGTTTCTAAATGGGTACTCCAACTTTGCTTTTGCTGGATGTAATTTCAGGTGTCTTTCTGCCTGTGCCTGCTTGGTCATTGGTCTAACATTTTCTGCCAATGCAAGAGCTGTTGGGAGGTGGGCAGAAAAGTCAGGAAGTACAGGTGACCTTAACCCCTTAAGGACCAAACGTCTGGAATAAAAGGGAATCGTGACATGTCACACTGTGGTGGAATCTCGGTAAAAATAAATTTAGTAGGCCGAGATTACCACGTGGCATGTGTACGTGCATATGCTGACGTATCGATCAGTTGGTTGCACGAGGCAAGATACGATCAGTAGTGTACGGAGCATGTGCAAGAATACAGGATGTAGTATTCCCCTCCTCCATTGTGCTGGACAAGCCATGCGGTCAAGCAGGAAGTTAATTCTTATTTGTATTGATTGGTCAAGAGAATGTGCGGGTGGAGCTTAATATGGGAGGAGTTATGTGCCTATATAAGGAGCCTGCACTATTGTCCGGGGCTCAGAACTTGTTGTATTTTGGTGACGCTAGTCCCTCTGAGTCCCGATCGGTGATCCAATAAAGAATCTCTTCCTTCCTGAAGAAACCTGTGTCCATCTCTCTGTGCTTCGCTTCCGTCAGTTTCTCCGGTATCATTTGGTGCATTGGCCGGGAAGCTCATCGTTCAACGGTAGCTGAGAGGCAGAGGCGTGAGACGGTCTATCTTTGCCCACGTTCTCTACGGCTGCACCCCTGAACTTCTGCGTGGACCTCCCTTCGTCTCGGCGCCACTGGTCTGTTGTCCAGGAGATCATCGGCCTCTACGTAAGAAGTGCTGGGGTGTCCCCGTCGATGAACTCAGGTTCAGGAACGAGGAGGTAAGACAACTGCTGTTTTAGACGGCAGACCCACTAGGGGTATACCGATTGTGCGGTAGGCCCATAAGGGGTTATTTGTGTATGGAATCTGCCCCCTCTGTCGGAGGGAAGGAGCGAAGGCGCACCGCTCAATCGAACGCTCTTTAGTCAGACCGTTTGATTTGGTTAGTCAGGCGGGGTCCTGTGTAAATAGCCCTAGCCGGACACCGGTGTCTTGTCTAGACTAGCGTTCTAGGGTGTATATTACGTTCGCTAGGTCGGAGGGACCGGGAGACTAAGCGGCGCCTGTGTAAATTCGGTTCGCTAGCTCTCAACCTATCTTGGCTAAGTGGGAAGGCGTGTAAATTTGGAACCCACTAGATTTTTGATAGTAATCGACTAAGAGGCGTCTGTGTAAATTCGGTCCTCTAGCTCGCTATATGTGGTGCTTGGGCAGTGTGGCTAACCAAAACGGGTGTATATAGTTTTAGGTAGTCCATTCAAGGTACTGGCCAATAGTTTAGTTGGGAATTGTAAATGTGATAAAGATTGTTTAGTAAAGTGTATATCTTGTTAGATAGCGCGAGCTCAGCCGTCTAGCGAGAGTGTTAATAGTGTGTTGCTGTATTATAGTGCACGGTACCATAACCCTGTATATTTACTGACACTGTATATAAGTACTAATCATTGTCGTCTATTGCATGTTTAACACCATAACCACTAATAATTGTATTGTGACCTTAACTTGTGCTTTGACCTATGCTAACCGTACTGTAACCGCTATTTGTAAAAGACGATGTTACTGGGGTGTGTTATAGACGGGTAATTCGTATATAGAGAATTATAGCGTGGGTGACTGTATAGTTTCGCCAAAGGGCATAATATTGATTATCTAGTGACTGGTGTAACAGCTGTGTGTGTACGGGAATTCCCTGAGTGTTTATTGTGTTATTGTATACGTTTCACTTGGTAACTGTACCACGTGGTGCTGTTGCCAGAGGAAACGGGTGTGATTGTTGAATAGTACGCGTGCATAGAATTCGTTGTCAACGACGTTCCATTGATAAGTATGGGCGCGTCGCAGTCAACAATTCCGGATCCCTTAGGTTGTATGGTGAAGAATTTTAAAAAGGGATTCAAAACTTGTGATTTTGGGGTTAAAATGTCTCCTGTACGTTTGGTCACTTTGTGTACTAGGGAGTGGCCTACTTTGGTTGCGGCATGGCCGCCACGTGGCAGTTTGGATCCAACTCTGGTACAGCGCTTACACGTGGCTGTATCGGGTAGGCCTGAACTTTACGGCCAGTTTCCTTATATTGATTGTTGGAGACAGGCCGTAAATGACTCGCCAAAATGGATTCAGACATGCCACGAGGAGCAATGTCGCCTCATGGTAGCTAGGACTTGTTTGTCCACTAGGACTGGTGTTAGGCCCATTTTGGACACGCCCCCTGAGTCCGAGATCCCTTTGCCGCCCCCTTACTTTCCGTTAAGAGGAAGTGACGCAAATGCAGGAAGTCCTGCAACCCTTCCCTCATTGCCCTCATCCACTTCCGCTTCCTCCTCCAGTACAGAATCCACCCCCTCTCGTACTAAATCTCCCCTTCCGGAACCAGAGCCAACCCCCGTTAGATCCGAATATCCTGATTTGGCGCCACTTCAGACTTCCGGTCAAGCTTCTTCTAGCTCGGCTCGAAGTGTTTTATTTACTACCTTTTCCCAAAACCAAGCTCCCACATCCTCATGCCCTATTTCTCCCCGACTGGAACCCATAACTGACGCCCCTCCACGTAGCCCCATACAAACCCGACAACTGACCGGTACCCAACAATTAAAACATTATCAGATGCCTCTTCGTCTGAATCCCGGGTCAGCCTATATCGATGCCGCAGGCCAAATGGCACATGCTGACCCAGTCTTCGTATATGTCCCGTTCGCGACAACCGATCTCTTAAATTGAAGACCCACAATTCCTCGTATACTGAGAAACCACAAGCTATGACTGATCTGTTCACCTCAATAGTACAGACACATAACCCGACATGGGCTGATTGCCAGCAGTTATTAATGACTTTGTTTAACAATGAGGAAAGGACAAGAATTAATCAAGCGGCCATTAAAGCGCTAGAGGATAAAGCCCGTACTTTAAACCAAGCCAATCCATCAGCATGGGCCGCAACACATTATCCCAACACCGATCCCGATTGGAATGTAAATGGTGCTGATATGGTTCAACTCAGAGCCTATAGAGACGCTATAATTGCTGGCATGAAAGCCGGAGGAAAGAAAGCCATTAATATGTCGAAGACAGTTGAGGTGATTCAGAAAAGTGATGAAGCGCCCAGTGTCTTTTATGACCGATTATTGGAGGCATACCGCTTGTATACCCCCTTTAATCCGGAAGACGCAGATAATTCCCGAATGGTGAACTCCGCCTTTGTCAGCCAAGCTTACGGAGATATTAAGCGCAAGCTACAGAAGTTAGAAGGGTTTGCAGGTATGTCCATCACCCAACTAATGGAGGTAGCGAATAAGGTGTATATGAACAGGGAAACAGAAAGTAAGAAAGAGGAAGAGCGCAAGATGCGTAGAAAGGCAGACATGCTAGCGGTAGCGATCGCAGGCGTAGATAGACGGGGCCCAGATAGAGGCGATAGTAGATGGAGTAGGGAGCCTTTGAGTAGGAATCAGTGCGCGTATTGCAAGGAAGAAGGGCATTGGAGGAACGAATGTCCACAAAGAGAGCAGTACGAGAGAGACCAACCCAGGGCAGGTTACGGAAACTTTAGAGGCAGAGCGAGAGGTAGAGGAGGCCCCGGAGGGAGTAATGGTAATAGAGGGAGCAATGGGAACAGAGGAAGTGTTAGGGAAGATAGGTATTTCCCAGCAGCGCAAAGGTCCCGCGATAGAGAAGGTAGGGACTTTGTAGGATTGGCTGACACGGTCATGGAGGACTATTGATACCGACCGGGCTCCATCCCCCTTGGTCGAGCGGAGCCTATGGTCGATGTATCAATAGGGGGAAAAAGGAGTGCGTTCACGATCGACACTGGTGCTGAACATTCAGTGGTGACTAATCTAGTTGCTCCTCCATCTGGAAGGACTATTACTGTAATAGGAGCAACTGGAAGAAGTGCTGAAAAACCGGTTCTTAAAAGTCGACTCTGTACATTGGGAGGCCACGTAGTAAAACATCAATTCCTTTATATGCCTGAATGTCCAGTCCAATTGCTGGGACGTGATATGCTATCTAAGTTACAAGCGCAGATTACGTTCCTACCAAATGGAACAACATCCTTAAAGTTTAATGGACCTTCAGGTATTATGACATTATCTGTACCAAAGGAAGAAGAGTGGCGACTTTATACAGCGTTGACTAGCCAAAACCCTAGGAGTGATGAGTCCTTATTCAACATACCAGGAGTTTGGGCAGAGAACAACCCACCAGGACTGGCCCGCAATATTCCACCTATTAAAATTGAACTAAAACTTGGGTTTTATCCAGTGAGCCTAAGACAATATCACATCCCGCAGAAGGCTAAGAAGAACATCCAATCTTATCTGGATAAGTTCATACGGTATGGTATCCTAAAATTCTGTACTTCCCCCTGGAACACCCCATTGCTGCCTGTTCAAAAGCCCGGCACAGATGAGTATCGACCTGTGCAGGACTTGAGAGCAGTCAATGATGCGGTTGTTAGTATACATCCAGTTGTGCCCAATCCATATAACCTGCTTGCTTTAATTCTGGGCGGGGCTACTTACTTTACAGTCTTAGACCTCAAAGATGCCTTCTTTTGCCTCCGAATTGCCGCAGAAAGTCAATGTATTTTCGCTTTCCAATGGGAGAACGCTGTAACGGGCTCAAAACGCCAAATGACCTGGACAAGACTGCCCCAAGGGTTTAAAAATTCACCTACCCTATTTGGTTCAGCTCTAAGTCAAGATCTACTGGATTTCGAGTCCATCCCAGGAGAGTGTGTATTGTTACAGTATGTAGATGACTTGTTGATAGCAGCAGTTACAAAAGAAATCTGTCAGCAAGCAACGCACGATCTACTACACATTCTCTGGAAGGCAGGATACAAGGTGTCTAGAAAGAAGGCTCAGTTGTGTTTGCCAACTGTCAAATATCTGGGATTCCATATCTCTGAAGGTCAAAGAATTATGGGGCCAGAGAGAAAAGAAGCTGTGTGCCAAATACCGATACCCAAGAATAGAAGACAAGTGCGAGAATTCTTGGGGGCAGCAGGCTTCTGTAGGATATGGATTCCCAGCTACGCGATACTGGCAAAACCTCTGTATGCAGCTATCAAAGGTACAGAGCACGACCCCTTCTTATGGACTCAAGAACAGCAAACGGCATTTGAAGATGTGAAGAAGGCTTTGATGAGTGCCCCAGCATTAGGTCTACCTGATCACACACGACCATTCTACCTGTATGTACATGAGCAAAGAAGAATGGCTGTGGGAGTATTGACACAGTACTTGGGATCATGGCAAAGACCTGTTGCCTACATGTCTAAGCAACTGGATGCAGTGGCCAGCGGACTTCCACCTTGTCTAAGAGCCGTAGCTGCAGCCGCCCTGCTAGTAGCTGAAGCCGATAAACTCACTCTGGGTCAAGAACTTTATGTACGAGTCCCACATGCAGTACAGACGTTGTTGGATTACAAAGGAAATCATTGGTTTAGTAACAGCCGTATGACTAAGTATCAAGCAATGTTGTGTGAAAACCCAAGAGTGCATTTAGAGACTGTAAACACCTTAAATCCAGCTACCCTTTTGCCACAACCTACTGAAAGTCAACATGATTGTTTGGAAGTAATGGATGAAGTATTCTCAAGTAGACCAGATCTTCGTGATTTTCCCATCCAGAACCCCGATGTTCAATATTACACCGACGGCAGTAGTTATGTGAAAGAAGGGATCCGCTATGCAGGATATGCAGTAACAACAATAGACAAGGTGATAGAAGCTCGGCCACTGGCGAAAGGAACATCAGCACAAAAGGCAGAATTGATAGCACTGACACGAGCGTTACAATTGGCTGAAGGTTTAAGAGTGAACATCTACACGGACTCCAAATATGCGTTTTTAACCACTCATGCCCACGGAGCTTTGTATAAAGAAAGAGGACTACTGAATTCAGAAGGCAAAGAAATCAAGTACGAAGCTGAAACCCTACAACTATTGGAAGCAGTGTGGGAGCCGAAAGAAGTCGGTATCATACATTGTCGAGCGCATCTGAGAGGAGATGGTGATGTAACCAAGGGAAATCGGATGGCAGATAGTGCAGCTAAGCGTGCCGCTGAATCAGGAAGACAGGAATATGTGGGGCATATAGCTGCTCTTATACCAACTCCACTGTCTCAGTGGACTCCAGTTTATACAGCTCAAGAAGAGGAGTGGTTAAAGACTGAACCAGGAAAGTATTTGGAGAACAAGTGGTATCAGCTAGAAGATGGAAGAATAGTCATACCAGCATCACTAGCGG
Organism: Pelobates fuscus; assembly: GCF_036172605.1. Lineage (NCBI taxonomy): Eukaryota > Metazoa > Chordata > Amphibia > Anura > Pelobatidae > Pelobates > Pelobates fuscus. The sequence goes on from NC_086320.1 coordinate 122,646,746, forward strand.
TAGAAATTGTCCAAAATTATCACAACGGGACACATTCTGGGAGAGACAGCACAGAAGAATCTCTCAGAAAACATTTCTACATACCAAGATTGTCCAACTTGACTCAGGCCATTGTACGAAGATGTGTAACGTGTGCTAAAAATAATGCAAGACAAGGACCAGTAAAGCCACCAGGAGTCCAGTTTATGGGGGGACTCCCCATGTCCGATTTACAAATTGACTATACAGTGATGCCTAAATCGGGTGGACATCGTTACCTGCTGGTAATTGTGTGCACCTATTCAGGCTGGGTAGAAGCATGTCCTACTCGTACAGAGAAAGCAGGAGAAGTTGTGAGATTTCTGTTGCGAGAAATAATACCCCGATATGGACTACCCTGCTCTATAGGATCGGACAATGGTCCAGCTTTTGTTTATCAGTGCCTACAACAACTGACTCATATGCTTGGTATAAAGTGGAGGCTTCATACGGCATATAGACCCCAGAGTTCTGGTAAGGTAGAGAGAATGAATAGAACTATTAAGAATCAGTTGGCTAAAATGTGTCAGGAAACCCAACTTAAGTGGAACGTTCTCTTACCCATAGCTCTATTGCGAATCCGCAGTACCCCTACCAGAAGGATGGGCCTCTCTCCTTTTGAAATCATGTATGGGCGACCACCTCCCGTACTTGGTAACTTAAGGGGGGACTTGAGTCAGTTGGGAGAAGGAATTACCCGGCAGCAGGTTGTAGAGTTGGGTAAGACTATGGAGGAGGTACAGAAATGGGTACAAGATAGATTACCTGTGAATATTTATCCCCCAGTTCATAGTTATCATCCAGGAGATCAAGTGTGGATTAAAGAGTGGAATAATGTACCGTTAGGGCCCAAGTGGAGAGGTCCTTATGTTGTTCTTTTGTCTACCCCTACAGCAATAAAAGTAGCCGAAGTGACTCCGTGGATACATCACTCCAGGGTTAAACCAGCAGCAGTCGATTCTTGGCAAGTTATAGCAGATCCAGAGAATCCCTGCAAGATCCGGTTAAAACGCACGACTCAGTCGGAGTAACGAGGAACTTGTGTGGATTACAAAATTTTATTATTTTAGGGATTTGGTGCGTGAGTGAGAAGGCCATAATAAAGCCTGTCCGCCCACCGACGTATAGTGTATAAGCCAGGGAAAGTCTCTAAGGGACTCCTGTGAAGACGAGCAGAACTCCATTCCCTGCAGCCCTTACATCCTGGAAGCTGAGGTGCCTTCGCACGGACGAAGACTGAGGATGACGGCGAAAGATGTGTTGATGATAATGTTTATTTATGTGTATTTTTATATTCAGGAAGGTAGAGGTACCGACACTCCTAGCTGTGAGGTATGCATTAAGACTACAAGAACAGGTAACCATATTTCCCAAACCCTAATTTGGCATTCACAATACGAGTGTAAAGGAGATGTATCGAGATGTAGATACCTAAATATAGAATATAGTGTGTGCCATTTAGGAGTAGGAGAACCTAAGTGCTTCAGTCCGGAGTATCAACCTCGTACAATTTGGTTGACTCTCAGGAATGGAGATCCTCAGGGGACCCTAATTAACAAGACAGTATTAGAATCCGTACATTCTTCGGGTGTTCTGCTATTTGATGCGTGTAAAGCGATATCAAGTGGTAGAAAGCCGTGGAATGTATGTGGGGATCTTAGATGGGAGAGGACGTATGGGTCTAACGATAAATATATTTGTCCCAGTAGTAAAAATAAATATGTGAGTCCTAGATGCCCAAATAGAGATTATAACTTTTGCCCATATTGGTCTTGTGTGGGGTGGGCAACTTGGGGACAGACAGTAGACAAGGACATGATAGTGACTAAGTTGCCTACCAGCCCATATTGTAAGTCTATGGAATGCAATCCAGTCCATATACTTATAAATAACCCCGACAAGTTCTTAGACAAGTATGGCAATTTATTTGGGTTTCAAATATACGGGACGGGTTTAGATCCTGGGACAGTATTGTTTATAGGGATAGAGACTGATACGGTATCCTCCCAAACTCATCAAGTATACCATTCCTTTTATGAAGAGATGAGCATAGATAATAAGATCCCCCATAATGCTAAAAACCTGTTCATTGATTTAGCTGAAAGTATTGCCGGTAGTCTTAATGTTACCAACTGCTATGTGTGTGGAGGTACTAACATGGGAGACCAATGGCCTTGGGAAGCAAAGGAGGTAATGTCCGGTTCTGAGGCAGTTGACCAATTAATATCTACACAAGCCGATTATCATATGAGCGTTAGAGGTAAATCTGAGTGGAGATTAAAGACCTCCATCATAGGTTATGTTTGCATAGCAAGGAAAGGAATAATGTATAATACTTCTGTAGGAGAATTAACTTGTCTAGGGCAAAAAGCTTATGATGATGATACAAAGAATACAACTTGGTGGTCGGCTTCAAACGTCTCAGAACCATCTAACCCGTTTGCTAGATACGCCAATTTAAAGGATGTGTGGTTTGATTTATCCATCACATCTACCTGGAGAGCCCCAGCAAATTTGTACTGGATCTGTGGTAAGAAAGCCTATTCGGAGTTGCCACAGGACTGGGAAGGGGCATGTGTGTTGGGTATGCTCAAACCATCCTTCTTCTTGTTACCGATTGAAACAGGTGAGACTTTAGGTGTTAAAGTGTATGATGTGAATCATAGGAAGAAAAGGGGACCCATAGAGATAGGCGCCTGGGAAGATAATGAATGGCCTCCCCAGCGTATTATAGATTATTATGGGCCAGCCACGTGGGCAGAAGATGGTACCTTTGGTTATAGAACCCCTATTTATATGCTCAATCGTATTATACGATTACAGGCGGTGGTTGAGATTATCACTAACGAGACATCACAAGCGCTCAATCTTTTAGCGAAGCATAATACCAGGATGAGGACAGCAGTCTACCAAAATAGATTAGCCTTGGATTACCTTTTGGCAGTAGAGGGAGGTGTATGTGGGAAGTTTAACCTGAGCAATTGCTGTCTTCAAATAGATGACGAAGGGCAAGCAATAGCTGAGCTTACTAGCCATATGGTTAAACTAGCGCATGTGCCTACTCAGGTATGGAAAGGGTACAATCCAAGTAGTTGGTTTGGTAGCTGGTATGAGTGGTTTGGAGGGCTTAACGCAGTGGTAGGTGGAGTCCTACTGATTTTAATGTTGTGTCTACTCCTGCCGTGTCTTATACCCTTAGTAGTTAGGTCTGTGCAAAGCCTGATAGAAAATATAGCAGAGAGGAAGGCTGCTGCACAGATAATGGCAATTTATAAATATGAGGCTCTAGATCAGGGAGAACCAATGCAGGAAGATGAGTGTTGAAGATTCACATCATAAGTTAAGTCTGGTCTGGTTCAGGGTAACTTGCGGTGTATGCAAACTAAGGTTAAGTGATGCCTCAAGTAATTGTGAAATATCAAGAGGCATCAAAGGGGGAAATGTGGTGGAATCTCGGTAAAAATAAATTTAGTAGGCCGAGATTACCACGTGGCATGTGTACGTGCATATGCTGACGTATCGATCAGTTGGTTGCACGAGGCAAGATACGATCAGTAGTGTACGGAGCATGTGCAAGAATACAGGATGTAGTATTCCCCTCCTCCATTGTGCTGGACAAGCCATGGGGTCAAGCAGGAAGTTAATTCTTATTTGTATTGATTGGTCAAGAGAATGTGCGGTGGAGCTTAATATGGGAGGAGTTATGTGCCTATATAAGGAGCCTGCACTATTGTCCGGGGCTCAGAACTTGTTGTATTTTGGTGACGCTAGTCCCTCTGAGTCCCGATCGGTGATCCAATAAAGAATCTCTTCCTTCCTGAAGAAACCTGTGTCCATCTCTCTGTGCTTCGCTTCCGTCAGTTTCTCCGGTATCAACACATGTCATGTGTCCTTAAGGAATAAATTAGAACAAGGAGATAATCAATAATTTTATGTCCTACTGCCAAACTCACAGATGTAAAAATGTATTGCTAGTTTTCTCTCTTTCCGCACAAATGTCTGACACACAAAATAATCTTCTATTATAATCTAATCTAACATGATTGCAACAAACAATGAAAATATGACCTTGGGGAATTAACCAACTTCTATACTAATAAAGTTACTGCAATTAAACAGACTGACGTATATAGACATCTTGAGTTGATGGTTGTTGTTGCTAATTTACAAATTAGCAATACTGTACATGAGAATCATTCAACAACAACATATTCTTTTTTTCTGGGATAAAGTCAGAGGCACACCTTTCCCAATCCAAAGTTCAAGAGGAGATAGTTCATGAGGAAGTTACCTTTTCATAAGAGCTTTGCCGATTTCAGGGTTTTTGCCATGAGTACTTTCATATTCCCTAAACAAAATATTTTATACAAAGGAACAAGAAATAAAGCAGAATGATTGCTTGGAAAACCACGTAGAAAATGGCTTTTATATTTTCATCTCTGTTATGGCAGTGAGTTTGGTATTCATGGCACTGCCTCGGGGCCTGTTTGAAAGAATAAATCACTTATACTATTTACCTCTAGCACTTGACTACTAATGGAGGAGCAATACAAAACAATATATATTTCACCACTAATTTTTAAATAAAAAGTGTTAATAATATTTATAGGGTTTCTCCAACCACCATGACCACTTTAGTGATTTGAAGTGAGTAGAAATAAATGCCATCAGCTACTTATAGGTGTGTGCAACACTATAGTGGACCCAAAAAATTCAGAACCTGAACAAACGACTGAAATACCAAGAAAGTCTTAAAATTGCATTAAACATGGTTTTAGACCTCCTAGATTCCCCAACAAAAAAAAATTATCCTATGAAGATCAGCCTGTAGATTCCCTGGCTGGATTCATTAACCCCTTAAGGACTGGACTTTTTTTGCGATGTTGTACATTTGCGACCAGGCATCTTTTTACACTTTTGTGGTGTTTGTGTTTAGCTGTAATTTTCCGCTCTCTCATTTACTGTTCATATACAAATTATATATTGTTTTTTTCAGGACAAAAGGGGCTTTCTTTACATACCATTATTTATATAATCTCATGTAATTTAATTTTTAAAAAATGAAAAAATATGATGAAAAATTGAAAAAAAATACATGTTTTTTGACTTTTATGTGAAAAATCTTTTATTCATCTACAAAAGCGAATGAAAAAAACTGCTAAATAGATTCAAAATTTTGTCCTGAGTTTAAAAATACCCAGTGTTTACATGCTTTTTGCTATTTTTTTGCATGTTATAGGGCTATAAGTACAAGTAGGATATTGCGGTTTCAAAACATATATTTTTAAAATGTATCAATAGTGACATTGTAACACTATTATCTGTCATAAATCGCTGAATAACACCCCACATGTACATATTTTTTTTAAAGTAGACAACCCAGGGTATTCAATATGGGGTATGTCCAGACTTTTTTAGTAGCCACTTAGTCGCAAACACTGGCCAAAGTTAGCGTTCATATTTGTTTGTGTGTGAAAAAAGTAAAAAACTAAATTGAACGCTAATTTTGGCCAGTGTTTGTGACCAAGTGGTTACTAAAAAAGACTGGTCATACCCCATTTGCAATACCTTGGGTTGTCTTCTTTCGCAAATGGTATGCCATCATGGGGGTAATTCTCATTCCTGGGCTACCATACGCTCTCAAAGGCAACGTAACCAACCTGGTCATTTTCAATGTAAAAATATTTGACCCATATATTTGACCCTGTAACTTTCAAAAACGCTATAAAACCTGTACATGGGGGGTACTGTTATACTCAGGAGACTTTGCTGAACACAAATATTAGTGTTTCAAAACTGGAAAATGTATCACAACAATTATATCATCAGTAAACGTGCTGTTTATGTGTGAAAAATGCAAAAAAAGTCACTTTCACTGACAATATCATCGCTGTGATACGTTTTACTGTTTTGAATCACTAATATTTGTGTTCAGCAAAGTCTCCCGAGTAAAACAGTACCCCCCATGTACAGGTTTTAGGGTGTCGTAGAACGTTACAGGGTAAAATACAGTGCTAGCAAATTAAATTCTCTAGACTTTTGGCCTGGGTTGGCAGGCAGGTCCCTTAAATTGCAATCAATAAAATAACTTAATTATGTAAAAATATTACATAAATATGCACGTAGAATTTAAATATATATGCATATTTATATATTTGAAGTCTACGTGTATATTTATATAATTATTTATGTCATTTTGTATATGGACATATGAATAGTTTGTATTCTTTTTATTTATTTATATATACATAGATATATATACAATTTCATTCTAAGTGTATTTTGATATAAATATATATATATTAATATCAAAATACAGTTAGAGTAACATTTCGTATAGATATATATATTTTTTTTAATTTTTATTATTATTTTTAATTTTTTAAATTTAATTTAAATTATTTATTATTCGTATTTTATAATAATATATATATACAATATATATATAGTTATTATATATATTATATATATACGTGTGTAAATTAATTATAAGTGTATTTTTATATTAATATATGTACATATTAATATAAAAATACACTTAGCATGACATTATATATATGATATATAGACATATATTATATAGGTATAATATATGTCTATATATCATATATATACACATATATCATAATATTTTTTTTTTATTCACTATAACTTTATTTTTTTTTGGATTTTACACTGGCAGGGAGACTGCCTGTCAGCACAGACAGTCCCCCTGCAGGCAGAGTCTAGGACACCTATTGTGACCATGTGGTCGCCCTGTTGGGCGATCACATGGCCACAGGGGTCCTAATCCGCCATGGGGAGACTGTCTGGGCTGCAGGCAGTCTCCCCACAACGGGAGCAACGCCGATCGCCGCGGGGGGAACGACGGCGATCGGGTAAGTACCTCTTAAATTTAGGACGGTTCAGGACCGTCGTCGGTCGGCAACGCAAAAATGCCGATGACGGTCCTGAACCGTCCCGCGTCCTTAAGGGGTTAAGCTATTTGTGTGTTCAGTAACATGAATACATTAGTAATTGGGAGACCTATTGTTTCATAAAATGGCAACAAACAAAGCAAAGAAGCAAATTTTGTTTTATTTGGAGACAATTTCATTAAGGATCTAAAGCACGTCCCTGAACCTGTTTAACCCCTTAAGGGACACGGTAGGCACCCAGACCACTTCAGCTCATTGAAGTGGTCTGGTTGCAATATCCCATGTCCCTTAAGGACACATGACATTTGTGACATGTCATGAGTCCCCTTTATTCCAGAAGTTTGGTCCTTAAGGGGTTAAGTTCTTAGATAATGCTCAATCTAAACTTGCCTGAATCCAGCGCAGATGTCCTTTGGTGCTGATAGGATAGGATTTCCCTATAGGAAAGCATTATTTAATGCTTTCCTATGGGAAAAGAATCTGACGCTGGATGTCCTCATGCACAGCATGAGGACGTCTAGATTCGGATAACAGACCAAAGATCAGTTTCGATTCCAGATGTCCCTCTAATGGCTGTCTGGTAGACAGCCACTAGAGAAGGAGTTAACCCTCAGAAGTAATTATTGCAGTTTCTCAGAAACTGCAATAATTACCACTGTAGGGTTAAAGGGACACTATAATCACCTGAACAACTTTAGCTTAATGAAGCAGTTTTGGTGTATAGAACATGCCCCTGCAGCCTCACTGCTCAATTCTCTGCTATTTAGGCTTTCTTTATTGCAAGTTCTGTTTAATTAAGATTTTCTTATCCCCTGTTATGTTAATAGCTTGCTAGACCCGGCAAGAGCCTCCTGTATGTGATTAAAGTTCAATTTAGAGATTGAGATACAATTATTTAAGGTAAATTACATCTGTTTGAAAGTGAAACCAGTTTTTTTTTTTCATGCAGGCTCTGTCAATCATAGCCAGGGGAGGTGTGGCTAGGGCTGCATAAACAGAAACAAAGTGATTTAACTCCTAAATGACAGTGAATTGAGCAGTGAAATTGCAGGGGAATGATCTATACACTAAAACTGCTTTATTTAGCTAAAGTCATTTAGGTGACTATATGGTTCCTTTAAGTACATTTCCCAATCAAAAGATATTTTAACACCCATTTAAATTTTTTTTAAAAAAAATCTTACATTATATGCCAATAAAGCTTAATAAATTCAGCATCTCCATACTGTCAGATTTAACAGTTATATAACCAACCTAACAAACCAGTAGGACATTGTCACACACTGGGAACCCCTGTCACTATAATGGCTGTAGACCATAAAGGCTGGAATAAGGCTGGTCCCATGTTTTTTTGTAAAGAAGAAAGGAGATGCTTTCTAAACAAGGCAGTAGATCTATCCATAATATAATGGTCTTGGCCTCTATATCTCGACTCATAGGAGTAGGACTCCTGTTCCCCAGCCATTTGGCAGCTAGCGATCAATGATCTGCTAATGTGATTTTATTGTGTAACTCAGGGTTGCCTAAAAGGTAGATTTTACTTTAGCAGCAGCTTCAGGGCTCGAGTCCTGCAGGAACGTGTGGGAACGGTGTTCCTGCACTTTTTTCACAGGAGGAACGCCGTTCCCCCTGCAGGCACTCAGGGGGCGGCAAAAAATGCCGCCCCCAAATTCCCTGTGTTCCCCCTGTCATGGGGGGGCCACCTGATTCCCCCCCCCCCCCCCCCCCCGGCGGGCGGCTCTCTCCCTGTCACACGCGGCGAGGGCGCTGTGTCCTCTCTGCTTCCTCTCGCCGCGCGCCGTTTTCTGATGCAGGGAGCCGGAATATTACGTCATATTCCGGCTCCCTGCATCAGTAGACAACCCACGCGACGAGAAGGAGCAGAGAGGACACAGCTCCCTCGCCGCGTGGGACAGGGAGAGAGTCGCCCGCTTCACTGCAGCCCCACTGGACCCCAGGGACCCATCCATGCCAGCTTTCCTAAAAGGTAGGGAGGCTGGGTGGGCGGGAAATGTTAATTTTAATAATTTGTATATATGTATGTCTGTTAGTGTATGTCAGGGCTCCGCGGGCAGCGGTGAGGGGAGGCTGCAATCCTCTCGCAGCACTCACCCTCGGTCCGTCGCCGCCCGCGGTCCCCTCTCCCCTTACCGATAAGCGAGCGGCGTCCTCTCCTCTTGACACGCCGCTCGCGTCCTCCTCTCCTCCTCCCAGCGGCAGCATGTCTAACGCTGCACGCTGGGAGCCGGCACTATTATCTAAGCGCCGGGGTCACTCACGTGACCCGGCGTTAAAGCTACAGTGCAACAAACACAGTGGGGGGTATAGATATCCCCCACGTGTGTTTGTTAATACTGATTGGTGGTTAGCCAATCAGGATTCAGGCTAGGATTTAAATACTTACCTTTCCTGTCTATCTGTGCCCTGTTGTGGTCTTTGCTTTATAGTATCGATTGTGAACGTGTGCTTTCTGGTTACGTACCCTCTGGCTTGTTATACTGACTTTGTGACTTTCTCCTACCCTTTGACCTCGGCTTGTTTCTCGTTATTCTGTTTTCTGGTTCCCCTTACTCGGCTTGTCTCCTGACTATTCTTTGTGTGCTTAGCCCGGCCACTCTAAGGACCGGTACAGCACACTTTCTGTGTGTGTGTCTGTGTGTGTGTTAGCATGTTGGGTTCCCCGGAATCGTGACATTACAACAGGGCCATAATGGAACCTGCTGACATACCACAGCTCCTAGTTAATCAGGAGGCTAGAATGGATGGCTTGGACCACCGTATGGATCAGTTTGCTCAAGCTTTGCAGACCATACTGGCTCGTACTGCACACCTGCAGCCTGCCGTCCAGGAGGCGGTTGCTGCTGTGCCCGAACCCATTGCCACTCCAGTACCCGTTCCTGCTCATGTAGTCCATATGACACCGCCACAGCGCTATAGTGGTGACCCAGCATTGTGTCGTGGTTTCCTCAATCAAATTGACATCCATCTGGTGATGAATCCACGTTCCTATCCCACCGACAGATCCAAAATTGCCTTTTTGATAAACCACCTGTCTGGGAGAGCTTTAGCATGGGCAAACCCCATGTGGGAAAATATGTCTCCTATGTCCTTTGCGGATTTTTTGTCAGCATTCAAACGCACGTTTGATCAACCCGGTAGGGTTGCCTCTGCTGGCAAAGCTCTGCTTAGGGTTCGACAGGGTAACAGATCTGTAGCGGATTATACTATCGAATTCCGCACTCTAGCAGCTGAAGTGGTTTGGAATAACGACGCCCTCGTAACAGCCTTTCAGGAGGGTTTGGCCGCTTACATACTGGATGAGATAGCATCCAGGGAACTGCCTGTCCTTCTAGATGATATTATAGACTATGTAATCCTTATTGATAACCGCATTAGAGAGAGACGTAGTCAAAGACGGCTGGATACACGGGTGTTACCTGCTCTACCCAGTACTGCATTACTAGCGTTACCCGCTCCTAGGCAACCATCCCCCGAACCCATGCAATTGGGTGCTACGGGGTTAACTGAGGCTGAAAGAACGTATCGTAGAAGGGAGGGGTTATGTCTCTATTGTGGAAAGAGGGGTCACCACTGTAATACATGCCCTAAATTACAGGGAAACTCCAGCACCTAAGGCCTAGAGAGGGGTCGGCCTCGGGTGTTATGACTTTGTCCCCTCATGTGTCCATCTCCAGACCATTTATTACGGTCTCTCTTTTGGTCAATAAAACCACCATAACAACTAAAGCCTTGATCGATTCAGGTGCGGCTGACAACCTTATGGATGAGACCTTTGCCAGAACCGCAGCCTTGACTTTGATCCAAAAGGCCACACCCTTGGCCGTTGAGGCCATAGATGGTAGACCACTTGAGAGACCTCTGGTGACCCATGAAACCCAAGATATAGAGATGTCTGTGGGTGCTTTACACAAGGAAAGGTTAACCTTCCAAATAATTGACTCCCCTACTGCTTCCATTGTTCTGGGTTTTCCCTGGTTAGTGAAACACAACCCAGTACTTGATTGGGGTTGTTTAGACATACTCTCCTGGGGGGAATCTTGTCAACGAGACTGTATGGCCCAAGTACGTCCCATTTGTTTACTTAACGTGCCCACGGCTAAACCGCTTTCTGTTTCTGTCCCTTCTGTGTATGCAGACCTTGCTTTGGTTTTCGAAAAAAGGGAGGCAGATAAGCTACCCCCACACCGTGAGTATGACTGTGCCATAAACCTATTACCGGGTACTATGCCTCCTAGGGGTAAGGTCTACCCTCTTTCTGAGAAAGAAAACCAGGTCATGGAGGAGTACATACGAGAGGCCTTAAGTAAAGGTTTTATTAGAAGGTCCTCCTCTCCTGCTGGTGCTGGTTTCTTTTTTGTGGCAAAAAAGGAGGGCGATTTGAGACCGTGTATAGACTACAGAGCCCTAAACAATATAACGATTAAAAATGCCTATCCGATTCCCCTCATTACCGAATTGTTTGATCGTGTCAAAGGTTCTAGATATTTTACTAAACTAGACCTCAGGGGGGCTTATAACCTTGTTCGTATTAAGGAGAATGATGAATGGAAAACGGCGTTCAATACGCGTAGTGGGCATTACGAGTATCTGGTCATGCCTTTTGGATTGTGTAATGCTCCTGCCGTTTTTCAGGACCTCATAAACGATGTCCTTAGAGATCTACTGCATGTCTGTGCTGTAGTCTACCTAGATGACATACTTGTATATTCTCCAGATTTGAAGACACATCATACTCATGTTAGGATGGTGCTTAAAAGGTTGTTGCAGAATGGTCTTTATTGTAAATTAGAGAAATGCTTATTCGACCAAACCTCTGTACAATTCCTGGGTTATGTTATTTCTGAACAAGGATTCAGCATGGATCCTTCAAAATTGGAAGCTATACTGTCCTGGCCCCTTCCCCAAGGACTTAAGGCAATACAGCGATTTATAGGGTTTGCCAATTATTATAGAAAGTTTGTTAAAAACTTCTCATCCATTATTTCCCCTATCACTAAACTGACAAAAAAGGGTTTACACCCCAGGGTTTGGAATCCTAATGCTATTGTGGCCTTCGAGACTCTAAAAAAGGCATTTGCCACTGCCCCTGTGTTACACCATCCTGATCCTTCCCTTCCCTTTGTACTGGAAGTAGACGCCTCTGAATCAGGTATAGGAGCAGTGTTGTCACAAAGACAATCGTATGACGAACCCCTCCTTCCCTGTGGTTACTTTTCAAAACGCTTGTCAGAGTCTGAAAAGAATTACGACGTTGGGAACAGGGAATTATTAGCTATAGTGAAGGCATTTAAAGAATGGAGGTACTTGTTAGAGGGAGCTAGACACAAGATTTTGGTTATAACCGATCATAAAAATCTATCCTATATCGCAGATGCTAAGAGGTTATCCTCTCGTCAGGCTAGATGGTCTTTATTTCTCTCACGTTTTCAGTACATAATCACATACAGGCCTGGTTATCGAAATGTCAAGGCTGATGCCATCTCCCGCCAGTACGAACCTGTAGATTCTATTACCTCCACTCCTGAGCCCATTGTACCCACAACTAATATAATAGCTACTACCCGTTTGGTTATCTCGTCTCTTTTTCTTGATGGTATCAAGTCATACCAACCCCAAGCACCCTCTGAGACCCCTACTGGTAAGCTGTACGTGAAAGTAAAAGACAGAAAGAAGTTGTTAACTTTATTTCACACAGCCAAAACGGCTGGTCATCCAGGGGTTACCAAGACTTACAAGGGTCTTCTCCAACAGTTTTGGTGGCCCTCACTCAAAAAAGACGTGGTAGATTACGTGCAGGCTTGCCGTGTCTGTACACAGTGTAAGTCCCCTAATGTTAAACCCCTGGGACTCCTTATGCCCCTATCTGTACCCAAGAAACCGTGGACACACTTATCCATGGACTTTATTGTGGATCTTCCTTCATCTGATGGGCAGACAGTAATTTTGACTGTAACGGATAGGTTCTCCAAAATGGCGCACTTCATTCCGCTTAAGAAGCTACCTTCTGCGGTTCAGTTGGCTCAGGTGTTTGCCAAAGAAGTGTTCCGCTTGCATGGTATACCACAAGATATCGTATCTGACAGGGGCCCTCAGTTTGTCTCTCGGTTTTGGAGAGGCTTTTGTGCTGAGATGGGGGTCTCCTTATCGTTTACTTCCTCCTATCATCCGCAATCTAATGGAGCTGCCGAACGAGCAAATCAGTCTGTGGAGTTGTATTTACGCTGTTTCACGAATGCACACCAGGACAACTGGTCCCGTCTCCTTCCCTGGGCTGAGTTTGCCAGGAACACTGTGTCTCATTCTTCTACTGGCGTGAGTCCTTTTATGGTGGCTTATGGGTTCCAACCCGCTGTCCTTCCCGGTGTATTCTCCGACAAGGGAATGCCCGCTTTGGACGAGCACCTCGCCTCCTTACGGAAGATGTGGGATCAGGTCCATGCTGCTCTTTGTCGTGCTGCTGCTACTCAAAAGAAGTTTGCTGATCGTCGTAGGTGTGCGGCTCCTTCTTATGCTCCGGGTGATAGGGTTTGGTTGTCCTCTAGGAATCTCCGCCTTAGGGTTCCCTCGATGAAGTTCGCGCCCAAGTTCCTTGGTCCCTATAAGGTGTTGCGTAGGGTGAATCCTGTATCCTACTCCCTGGCCTTGCCCCCTTCCATGCGCATACCTAACACCTTTCACACCTCCCTTTTGAAGCCCTTGCTCTGTAATCGGTTCTCTGGCTCTCTCAGGCGTTCCGATGCCCTCCGCGCGGTCTCTAGTGACGTATACGAGGTGGCTGCTCTCCTTGATTCTCGTTTCTCTCGAGGTCGGTTGCAGTATCTGGTTGATTGGAAGGGTTATGGCCCGGAGGAGCGGTCGTGGGTTTCTGTCTCTGACTTGAACGCCCCCTCCTTGATCCGCTCCTTTCATGCGCGGTTTCCTTTGAAGCCTTCGGCTTCCCGCCCTCTGGGCGGTCTTCGAGGGGGGGGTTATGTCAGGGCTCCGCGGGCAGCGGTGAGGGGAGGCTGCAATCCTCTCGCAGCACTCACCCTCGGTCCGTCGCCGCCCGCGGTCCCCTCTCCCCTTACCGATAAGCGAGCGGCGTCCTCTCCTCTTGACACGCCGCTCGCGTCCTCCTCTCCTCCTCCCAGCGGCAGCATGTCTAACGCTGCACGCTGGGAGCCGGCACTATTATCTAAGCGCCGGGGTCACTCACGTGACCCGGCGTTAAAGCTACAGTGCAACAAACACAGTGGGGGGTATAGATATCCCCCACGTGTGTTTGTTAATACTGATTGGTGGTTAGCCAATCAGGATTCAGGCTAGGATTTAAATACTTACCTTTCCTGTCTATCTGTGCCCTGTTGTGGTCTTTGCTTTATAGTATCGATTGTGAACGTGTGCTTTCTGGTTACGTACCCTCTGGCTTGTTATACTGACTTTGTGACTTTCTCCTACCCTTTGACCTCGGCTTGTTTCTCGTTATTCTGTTTTCTGGTTCCCCTTACTCGGCTTGTCTCCTGACTATTCTTTGTGTGCTTAGCCCGGCCACTCTAAGGACCGGTACAGCACACTTTCTGTGTGTGTGTCTGTGTGTGTGTTAGCGTGTTGGGTTCCCCGGAATCGTGACAGTGTATGTGTGTATGTCTGTTAGTGTATGTGTATGTATGTGTGTGTGTATGTCTGTTAGTGTATGTGTATGTATGTGTGTGTGTATGTCTGTTAGTGTATGTGTGTGTATGTCTGCTAGTGTATGTGTGTATGTCTGTTAGTGTATGTGTATGTATGTGTGTGTATGTCTGTTAGTTTATGTCTGTAAGTGTATGTGTATGTATGTCTGTTAGTGTATGTGTGTGTCTGTTAGTGTATGTATGTGTGTATGTCTGTTAGTGTGTGTGTGTGTATGTCTGTTAGTCTATGTATGTGTGTATGTCTGTTAGTTTGTCTGTTAGTGTATGTGTGTGTTTGTGTCAGTGTGTGTGTGTGTATGAGTGTATTTACGTCTGTTAGCGTATGTACGTGTGTGTGTATGTGCTTCTGTTAGTGTATGCATAGGTGTGTGCGTATGAGTGTATTTGCTTCTGTTAGTGTATGCACGTGTGTGTGTATGTGCTTCTGTTAGTGCATGTTTGCGTGTATGTGCTTCTGTTAGTGTATGTTTGTAAGTGTCTGTCAAATCAATGAGAGTCTGTTTGTCATTTAGTGTGTGTGTGTCTGTCAGTGTGTTTGTGTGTGTCTCTCTGTCAATGAATGAGTGTGTGTCAGTGAATGTGTGTGTGTCAAATCAGTGACGTCTGTGTGTTTGTCACTGAGTGTGTGTGTGTTACTGTCAGTGTGTATCTGCCAGTGTGGGTGTCTGTCAGAGAGTGTGCTTAGAGGGACACTATAGGCACCCAGACAACTTCAGCTCATTGAAGTGGTCTGGGCAGGGCCGGATTAACATAGGGGCTGATGGAGCTGCAGCTCCAGGCCCAGGCCCATGGAATAGGCCCATTGATTTTTTTTAATTTTTTTTTTTACACACACTACTCTTAGGTTTGCCACCTGACTGGTATTTTACTGGCACAGCCGGTATTTGAGGCTGCCTGACCGTGCCGGTATTGCAGTAATACCGGCAATACAAATGCAGGTATTTTTCTCAGAATAAATGGAGATTACTCTGCAATAACAGCACCGGCCAGTAGGGGTCACTGTGTGTGGAGAGAGGCAGGGATAGGAAGTTACACCATATCCCTGCCTCTCTCTACTACTCACTGATCCGTGGGGGAGCAGCTAAACAGCAGAGTCCAGACAGCAGCTCTACAGTAAGTGAGGGATGGGGGGAAAGGCAGCAGGGACACATGGAGACACTGAGACACTAGGGGACACATGGGGACACTGAGGCACTAGGGGACACTAAGGGACATATGGGGACACTGAGACACTAGGGGACACAGACACTAGGGCACATGGGGACACAGACACTAGGACACATAGGAACACTGAGACACTTGGGGACACTGGAAAACATAGGGACACTGAGACACTAGGGGACACTGAGACACTATGGGACACTGGGACACATGGGGATGCTGAGACACATGGAGACGCTGAGACACATGGGGACATTGGGAGCAGGGCCGGCCTTAGGCATTTGGGCGCCCTGTGCAAAAAATCTTCACAGCGCCCCCCGCTCCCCCACTCCTTACCCCTTTCCACACACCCTGTCACACACACACACAGGCATGCAGACAGCCATACACACACACACACACACAAACACACTCAGGCAGTCATACACAGACAGCCACACACAAACACACAGGAACAGACAGAATGTGACGGCAGATAAGAACCATTCGGCCCATCTAGTCTGCCCAGACAGTCACACATAGGCAGTCACACACAAACACACACACAGGCAGACAGCCACACACAAACACACAGGCAGACAGCCACACACACAGTCACACACAGACAGACAGACAGACAATTTATTTAGACACCCTCCCCAGCCTCCTTACCTTTGGGAATGCTGGGGGGGGTCTCTTCCTCCCTGGTGGTCCAGTGGCTGCTGGGCTGGGCGGGACGTCATATTCCGTCTCCCAACCTCACTCTGCAGCGCGAGGGAGCTGAGCATACAGCTCAGAGGAAGTGCTCCCTCGCCAGCCGCCCGCCAGCGCCGCCCGACCGCCCAGCAGCCCGGCATGTCTGTTAGCCGCAAGGCTAACAAGACATTTGCCTTGGGCATTTGGGGGCGGCTTTTTTTGCCGCCCCCTGGAAAATGCCGCCCAAGGCAAATGCCTTGTTAGCATTGCGGCTAACAGACATGCCGTGTGAGCTATGCGGCCGCAGGGCGCCCCCTGCACCATGGCGCCCTGTGCGGCCGCACAGCTCGCACACCCCTAAGGCCGACCCTGATTGGGAGACACTATGTCCCATTTCTCCCAGTGCCCCCATGTCCCCCAGCCAGTGTCCCTAGTGTCTCAGTGTCCCCAAGTCTCCCAGTGTCTGTGTCCCATGTCTCTCCGTGTGCCTAGTGTCTTAGTGTCCCCAAATGTTTCAGTGTCCCCATGTGTCCCAGTGTCTGTGTTCCTAGTGTCTCAGTGTGCCTAGTGTCCCCATGTCTCCCAGTGTCCCTATATGTCCCAGTGTCCCCATGTCTATGTCCACAACTGTCCCCATGTCTTCCAGTCTCCCCAAGTGTCTGTCTCCCAGCCAGTGTCCCCTAGTCTCCCAGTGTCCCCTAGTCACCCTGTGTCTGTGTTCCCATGTCTCTGTGTCCCTAGTATCTTAGTGTGCCTAGTGTCCCCATGTCTCCCAGTGTCCCTATATGTCCCAGTGTTCCCATATCTATGTCCACAACTGTCCCCATGTCTCCCAGTGTCCCCAAGTGTCTGTCTCCCAGTGTCCCCTAGTCTCCCAGTGTCCCCTAGTCTCCCAGTGTCTGTGTTCCCATGTCTCTGTGTCCCTAGTGTCTTAGTGTCCCCAAATGTTTCAATGTCCCCGTGTGTGTGTGTCCCTAGTGTCTCAGTGTCCCCATTTCTCCCCGTTTCCCTAAATGTCTCAGTGTCCCCATGTCTCCCAGTGTCCACATGTCTGTGTGTTCCCATGTCTCTCAGTGTCCCCAAATGTTTCAGTGTCCCCATGTCTCTCAGTGTCTGTGTCCCTAGTGTCTCAGTGTCCCCTTTTTTTCCCAGTTTCCCTAAATGTCTCAGTGTCCCCATGTCTCCCAGTATCCCCATGTCTGTGTGTTCCCGGGTCTCTCAGTGTCCCCATGTCTCTCAGTGTCCCCATGTCTCTCAGTGTCCCAGGGTCTCACTGTGTCCCCAGTATCCTAGTGACATGGGGGGACACTGAGACATTGGGAGAAATGGGGACACTGAGACACTGGGAGACTAGGGGACTGGGCGACATGGGGACACTGACACTGTGATACATAGGGATACTGAGACACTGGGTGACTTGCAAGACTGAGACACTGGGAGACAGGGAGACATTGGGAGCAATCCATCTATACAGCAGAATCAAACTGTGAGTAGTTTGTTGGTGATTTTACAGAATTTTCTCTGATGTCACTCCTTGTGATTATACAAATGATTAAGGCTGGTATTTTTCCCCAAGAAAGGTGGCAACCCTAACTACTCTTCACATACTCTTGCTTAAAGGAGCACTATAGGGTCAGGAACACAATCCTGTATTTCTGACCCTATTATGTTAAAACCACCACCCTGGCCCCTTCTTGCCTCCCTAAGTATAGTAAAATATAACTTGTATTCAAGTCTGCAGCTGTTGGCTCTGCCTCTGAACTGACTGTCTGCTGACATCATCAGAAGTGGTGGTCTGAGCAAATTACAATACTTTCCCATAGGATTGGCTGAGACTGTCAACTAAGCAGATCAGGGGCAGAGCCATCACAAGTCCAACATAGCCCTGGCCAATTAGCATCTCCTCATAAAGATACATTGAATCAATGCATGCAGAGGGTGGAGACACTGAATGGCAGTGCTGCACAATAGGCAGTACTGCCCCAGGAAGCACCTCTAGCAGCCATCTAAGGAGTGGCCAGTGGAGTTATTTTCTCTGAAAAGACAGTGTTTACTGCAAAAGGCCTGAATGGAATTATTATACTTAGCAGAAAAAATACCATAAGCTGTAGTTGTTTTGGTGACTATTGTGTCCCTTTAAGTTTGGAAGCTTAAGAGGGATGTATGGGAACAAAACTTGTGTGGACTGGCTGACAATAAAATTAGTTTAGGTAATTCAGACATTGGTCTCTCTAACACTGTGGCATGTCCCCTTTCTTCTACACTCACTACATACACCTTTCTCTGTCTCAGGAATTTCTGCCTGCTAGTAAGAAGGTAAGGAGACAAGTGGACCAGCAAGTGCTAGGGGACAGTCCTTAGAAAGCATGGAGTGAGTGCATCATTACACACATTTATGTCAAGCTCAGGGTGCTGCCTGCATGATTGGCGGGCAGCCTGACATGCATTCATGCCAGGCTGTCCTTCAAATTCGTTGGACAGACATGCCCCCTTTTTGGGCATGTTCTCCCCTTTTGGCAGGTCTGGTTACGTGATTTGCACCAGTGGTCCACCCTTTTACCCCACCCATGTACTTCCTGCTTCACTGGACACAGCTGTTAGGGGGTATGGATTTACTTGAAAGATGATAGCATAAATTAGAGAGAGATTAGCATAGAGTATGTGTTTTCTTATAGCTGGATCCTATGAGTTTCCCTCCAACACCATCTCCATCAGATACATGACGTTTGGGAGGTATGACTGTTTTTGTGTTTTTGGTCGATAAGATTACGTAATTAGGCCCATCATAATTGTCAGCACCAGGCCCACTGTGCTCTTAATCCGGCCCTGGGTCTGGGTGCAGTGTCCCAGTCCCCTTAAACCTGCAAGTGTAATTATTGCGGTTTCTCAGAAACTGCAATAATTACCTTGAGGTAATTATGACTACCAGACAGCCACTAGAGGGACTTTCGGGTGGTTAGGTGACCAAAAGTCGCCTAACTGATGCTGGACGTCCTCACCCTGTGCATGAGGACATCCAGCATCTGCTAAATACTCATAGGATTTTAACCCCCATCAGTGTTGAGTCAGGGAGGGGAGGACATGAGGGAGGGGGGCACTATAGGGAATTATAGTGCCAGGAAAACAGCTTTGTTTTCCTGGCACTATAGTATTTCTTTAAAAGGAGCAGGAAAAGGTGAAGTCTAAAGAGGAAGGGGTGGGTTCTTAATCAGGAAGCGGTGCGCCCTTGACAGGAAGGGGTGGTAAATTTAGATTAGGGGGTGCTCAGGTATAAATAAAATTAAAATACACCACTGTGTGAGTGTCTGAGTATGTGTGTGCATCTGTGAGTGTCTGAGTGCATGTGTGTGTATGTGTGTGCACGCGTTTATATATGCATACAAGTGGTTTTTTTTTTTGGGGGGGGGGGTCAGGGGGGGAGTTCCCACACTTTTTTCCCCAGGACTTGACCCCTGAGCAGCTTCCTACATCTCCTCCCAAGAGGTGCCCTCCCCTAGATCATTTTTCCGTTGATTAACATATTGGAGACACCCCCATTCTTTAGAGCAAATATATTATAATTGTAATTAGAAGTGTAATTAATCCCTTTTGATAGGACCCCCTGTAAGCCCAACCATTCAAACATAATAAATTTAGATTCTGCTACTTTTTTTTTTTTTGTAAATCATAATTTATTAAAGGTTTTTTGTAAGTTGTTTTTGGATATCCTTCATAGACTCTAGGTTGGTACACGCAGGTAATCGTATCGGTGCATATATGATAATTACGTGCTCGCAGGCACTGTCCATGTTACCGACATATTAGTTTGGTATATGCAGGTACCTATTTTGAGATTAAAAACTGAGCTGGGATGCACAGATACCCTCGAATAGGTAAAGGTGGTTATCTATTCGAAGGCCCGTGAAATAGCTCAGTGGGCTAATGCATCAGAAGAATCTGTTCTGTTATAACCTGCACATATCGAAATAAATCTCTGGTGGCCAAAGGGAAAACAGACTTCAGTTCCTGAAACAAGAGAATTTCCCCTCCACATGTAATAATCCCCCCAAGTCCCAGGGCCTCAAATTCGGAGGAAATTAGCGATTGTGCAATACCGAAAAGGAAAGGGGCTCGAGGCCATTCCAAAAGGGAATCTTATTCTGTCTAAGATTTGTAATGAGGGGGTTGTTTTCGGGCACAGCATCATTGGTAGGGCCCTTTCGGTCTTGTCATGCTACATATAAAATGGAGGCAGGCCAGAGCCTATGAGCCATACTCCAAGCCAACCCATTTCCTCTCTTCTGGCAGCACATGCCGCATCACTTTATGCTTAACAGTACATCAACAGTACATTAATAAATTAGGAAGGCCCAAAGTCCCAACTGATTTAGTCTGTATAACTTATTCCTAACAAGGCAATGTTTCTTGTTATGCCATATAATGGAGTCAATTGCCCTTTGTAGAGATTCCAAACCTCTCCTAGATTCCAAACCTAGACAAGAGGAGGAGGAGGGCTTGAATAAAGAACAGCACCTGTGGCAGTACAATATATCTGAATCAAGCATTTCCACCATTTTTAATGAAGATTTTATTTCAGGTCAAGACATGGAATTCAAAGCTGATGAGACCTTTCTGCAGCTCCATTAAAACTGAATCATTTTCTTAAAGTATCTCTATTAGTTACAAAAAGCTTACAAAACCAACATCATTATAGCTTTATCAACAGTCTACATAGCATTTGATGGAGTTTTCATCTGTAAAATTTTTTTTGTTTTGTCCACTGTTCATAAGACCTAGAATTTCCAGATGGCAAAAACTGAAGTATAAATCCATTTGGGAAGTGACCTTAGTTCAAAATGTCCATGATCAGAGGCTGAAACAAAATTGGTCTCTTCAACGAGCTGAATATATATACTAAAATATTTAAAAGGTATTTGATCAGAGATGTGGAATTTTTGTGTGTGTATAAATCTACTTTTACTGACACAAAATAATTTCATATAAAAGTATTAGGGGCTTATCGTGCATTATGATAAACAATTCGTGGAGGTCCTCTACCCGCACTTTCTGGCAGCATATAATTCACTCACTCAGGGTCAGAAAATCTCAGATCAGACACTGGCGGCTAATATTGCCCTAAAACTTAAAGAGGATTTGGAGCAGCCAGTGAACTATCGACCTATTTCCCTGCTGAATTGCGACCTGAAGTTATTTGCGAAAATCCTGGCCACTAGATTGAGACCATTCTTGCCTAACCTAATGAAGCCTGATCAAGTGTTCTTTATCCCACATAGAGAAGCCAGGGATCACACCACAAGAGTGTTCTCATCGATACACTGGGCCCAGAAGTTGGGAAGGGATTTTCCTTCTGTTAGCCACAGATGCCAAGAAGGTTTTTAATTGGGTGAGATGGGATTTCCATTTTCAGACCTTACGGGCTCACTAGAAACCTCTCCCAGCTCTACCAAACAAACTTTGCCCCCTTGCTCAATGCTTTCAGAAAGCATTTCAAGGAATGGATGCTGCCCCATATATTGAGCAGATTCAGACAGGCGGATCCTTGTCTGCCTGCAACTATTCAAGTTCACCACTTGGTGGTCAGGAACAAAACCCTTCCTTTGACCGACTTATTAGCTGGTTCCCCTGGCATGTTCTACATAAGCTGAGATACACACAGCTGAAACACTTTATAGACTTCATACCGCAAACCCCAGACTTGAGCAGGTCTTTGACCCAATTGGAACTTCTATGTGATGACCAGAACCCCAGCTACATGCTATCTCCCTATTATACAACGTGCTCCAACGAAATAAGAATCATCCATCTATCTTTGTTTCAGGGTCAATGGGAAACGACAATGGGGAAGGGAAGATCTGTGACCTGCTTCACCATTGTGCATTAGCCAGTAAAATGCAGGAAACCGTGTATAAACTTTTGTCATTATGGTATAGAACACCGCAATTTCTCCACAGTATCAACTCAACCCTTAATAGAGATTGCTGGCGTTGTCACGCTGCTTTAGGTACCTTTTAACATATCTTAACACCCCTTACTTTGTGGTTTGACAAAATAGAAGACTTACAACATCTAGACGAACTGACATTCTTGGCCCAGGGCCCCATACAGGATACACAGAGAGACATGAACTCATTGGTTGACTGTAGTTTTTGAAGCTGACTTTTGCAGGTTACTGACGTATGATTGCCCGACAGGAGACGCATGTGAGGACGGAGGTGACACTCAGGGAACTCCCATCTGAGAGGACCTCAGCCAATGGTCAGCAGTGTGTCCCCAGTAATTTGGGGCATGGCTATTTAATGTGTTTATCTTTTTTTTTATTGTTTATAAATGTGTTCTTATGTTACATGATATTGGCTCCATTGGATGGGGTTCATTCGATCCCTAAACTTTTTGCTTTTCACTAATTACACCTGTGTAAGAAGAAGCTAAGACTGTTCCCTGTCCCTAGGCTATTTACTGTATGATTATTTTCGGGTTACTGCTGTATATCCATTTTACTTCTGCCTCCTCCGGACACAAGAATGGACACACACGGTTTACCTGTTTTAACGGATGTTACTTTATGTTTTGTTTACAGGACTTTGATATAAATTATTTTATAATCCATATTCCTGTTTATACACCTTATTTTTGCCCTGCGTGGCTAACAAAATATTTTTTTTGTTTTTTCTCAACATTGTTTTCTTTTTACTAATCATATCTATGGCTGATATGCCTACTACTTTGTTGCAGATAAAAATCTAATTCACAAAAAAAAAAAAAAAAGGATTGGGGCTCTTGCCTAGAGCTGTGGACATTGACAAGGCTATTTGTTAAAACTCCGAGTGTGCAGTGTGTGCTGGTTGTATGTGATGTGTGTGTGTTGGTGTGTGATGTGTATGCTGGCTGCCTGTGGTTGTGATACACACTGCCCTGTACACAAACATACTGACACACACACACACACTCTGAGCTATACACAAACACACTAACACACACGCTGACCCATACACAAACACATTGCACAGTGCCACACACACACTGACCCATACATAAACACACTGACACACACACACACACGCTGACCCATACACAAACACATTGCACAGTGCCACACACATACTGACCCATACACAAACACACTGACACACACAAGTTGACCCATACACAAATACACACTGATCCATACACAAACACACTGCAGACCGACACATACACACATAAACTACACATTCTCTGACACTCACACACAGCACAGATTACAAGCAGCAGTTCACTTTGCCCCTTACAGCGTGTTGACTGGTAGCCATTAGTTCTGAACAATGTGAGGAGCGGTTGGCTGCTGCCACTCCACACACCTCCCTACGAGCTGCAGTCGGCCCCAGTTATGACGTCTCATTACACCTGTCGGAGATACACTTCTGGCCGGACACCAACTCCCCTAAAGGTAGCCCTGCTGCTTGGGCAGGGCTAAAAGAATAAAAAAATCATCCTACCCTGGTGTCAGGCGATAAAAATTCCACATCCCTGTTGATGCAATGCTATTTTGAAATCTTGTCCAATAATCTTGTCATATATCATCTTGCTCCATATCCTCATGTACCATCGCCCCCTATTGTTCACACTGGAAATTGCTGTGAAGTATAACCTAATTTTTCCAAGGATGTGATAAGATATAAGGAAACCAATAATGCTTGCAAAAAAGGCAATTAAAGTGGCTAAACTAGAAAATGAGAAATTGATAGCCAAAGAAAGCAAAACCAACCCCACAATTTTTTTTCAAGTACATCAATTCTAAAAATATCCTAAAAATTAAAGTGTAGGTGGAAACTCTGGAAACAGAGATGGATCTGTTAGTTAATGAATACGAGGGAAAGGCAGAAATTTTAAATAACTATTTTTCTTCAGTATATCTTAATTAGGATCATATTTCAAGAGATATGCAAATAAGTGTTGCAAAAAACTTGCAGATAACTTCTGATTTTATAACAAGACAGGAGGCTCGTATTATGCATTAACTTTCTTTACTTAACTCCAGCAGCAAAGACATTTTTTCAATAAAGTTTAGTGAAAAAAAAAGATAAAAACAACAGAGTAACTGAAATGGAACGTTGGTAGCCAATCAGCATCCAGCATAGTCCATATAGTGAATGATCCCCAATATTCTCCCTCTTTCTTTGCTGCTCCAGTAGAGATAAGTATCATATATCTTCACTTATGCTACTGTTTTCTATACATACCTTCTAGTTTGGTTATATGTTGACATATGTGTTTATTTATTCATTTGGAATATATACTTTTCTGAAGTAACTCTATGTTTTCTTATTGTTTTAAAATATATATATTTATATTTGGTGCACTGTTTTTCATGTATTCTGTCTGGAAATGAAGTCGCGGTTCGTCCGCGTTCGGTAGTTGTGTCTTTGAACTGTTAGGTCAGTTATTGCTATGAATCGCATTCGTTAGTTTTTCACACAAATTGCACCCATTTCCTTTTAGTACTACTTTATTATTCTCACATTAGCGGGTTTTTTGTATACGAACGGTCAATTCACTGTTCAGTCATTTCGGCAGTTTTATGCGAACCACTGCACACGCGTTTTCTGTCAGTTAGTCCCTCATACATTGATGATGTTTTATGGGCGGGAATACCAGTTAGTTGGTTCTCAGCTAACTTTCCCGCCCACTTTACCTCAGGACAGCGTTTTTTCTTCACAACTTGTTACTCTTTACTGGTCATTATTATTATAACTTGAACTATTTGATTTTCCTGTCAGGATTTCCCCTCATAGTCGGCGACATTTTTTATTATTCAACTATTCTCAAATAGTAGATACAATTGCTAATTGTTGCAATTTTGTAAATTATGAATTCTAAAGAGATTAGACAAATTGAGTCACCAAAACCTGGTGTTTCTCATGACTGTGAAATCCTCACTGAGGATTCTTTACAAAATGTTGTGGCTTTATCCGTTCAAAAGTCAGTTTCCTCTGCAATTTATACTGCAATGTCTTCAATGCAAGAAGCAATTGCAAAGTCTGTGGCTCAAGCCATAAGCAACTCAAAACCCAGTGAGAAGACTCATTTAATTAGTACTCCTTCAGACCAGTTCTGGTCATCTGTGGAGTCTAAACGGAACCTAGCTCAAGGTTTTAGGAGGTCTGGGAAGGCCACCCAGAAACGCAAACATTGCTTTGACGGTCCTGCAGAATCCCCTGGCACTTAAGATAGAGAAGGACCAAGATAAGAACACAATGAATGTCTCCTGCAAAACTGAAGAGTGTAAGACCCTCTGCTAGTGAGGAAGACAAACGAGCTCGGAAGGCCATTCACAGGAGCAAACCTGACTCCTATAAAACCTCCTCAGATAGTGACTCATCTTCAATCTTAGAGGATGAAAAATCTGACTCTGATTCGGCCTCAAATTATTCATATATCTCAGAGACACCTGAGCTTATCTCTAAATCTGATGAAGAGAATATTATTTTGGATTTTAATGGTAAGCCATTATTCGACCCAGACCATATTAAACACCCCAGGTCAGCCGAATGGGTCCCTATGGCTCATGTAGCCAAATATCTTGAATACTGGTTGAGGAAACCCCTTGACCAAGCAGCTAGAAATAAACTAAGAGCTGAATGCTCGTACAGACCTTGTCAAAGAAAGTCGTACAGACCCCGGTTCTAGATCCCACTATTGTGCAGTTTTTAACAAAATCAGGGAAGAACCCAAATACAGGTCTTGACAGATCACTAAAATCTTGTCAAGATAAATTAATGAACAATTCTGGTCCTGTGGCTAAAATGTTTGAATCTTTAGAACATGCGGCAGCTTCTGAGAATCTTCCCAGCATTGATATTTTGAGAGGCTGGACCCAACACATTATATGCTTTTTGGGGAATGCTAACGCAGTGCTGACCAGCGAATGCCGCAGGTCTATTTTAATGAAAATTGACCCTCAACTGTCAAATTTAGCCACTTCCGAACCTGGTCCAGCTGCGGAAGGTCTCCTATTCGGAGAATCCTTTATTAAAGACATTAATAAATATGTCAATCTATTTAGTTCCCTTGATAAGGCTCAGTCATCCCTGATTAAATATTTCAACCCTAAGGTTTTCAGAAGGGCTGGAAGAGGAAGGATCTGTTCTTCCAGTCGTTCCTTTCAACATAGACAGGTTCCAAGGAACACCTTTCAACCCACCAGGCCCTCATATGACACCCAACAATCAACTCCATTCTTTCTACTATGTGGCAGACCTTGGAGATAAAGAGGCCATCGAGGAATGTCTTGCTTCAGATCTTCATCCGGTGAGTACGACAACCCCCCTTTCTTCCCTGGTAGGGTTAGGGGGCAGACTCACTTGTTTTTTCCATGTCTTGGATTCTTGGATACTAGACACGGTTCTAGGTTACAAAATAGATTTTATATCATGCCCCGTCCAAAGAAACATACCTTTCCCGATAAATTTTTCAACCTAAGACCAGGCCCTGGTGCATCAAGAAATATTAAGTTTATGCTCAAAAAATGCCATCATACAGGTGCCCATGAGCAGCCCAGGCTTCATAAGCAATTTATTCTTGGTGAAAAAGAAAGATTCTGGTCACAGACCAGTCATAAACTTGAAATACTTAAACAATTTTGTCAGATACCACCATTTCAAAATGGAGGGAATTTATTACCTCAAAGACCTATTGATATTCAACGACTAGTTGATCAAAATAGATTTGAAGGATGCATACCTCACGGTACCTATCCACCACTCATGTCAGAAATATTTACAGTTCCTATGGCAAGGGAAGAAATGGCAATTCAAATCATTGCCATTTGGTTTATCCTCTGCACCTTGGTGTTTCACCAAATTACTCAAACCAGTAATATCCCTACTTCGAAGCAGGGGAGTAAGAATGATAATCTATCTAGATGACATAGTGATTATGTCACAGAGTGTGCAAACTCTTCAACTACATTCTCAATGGACATTGAATCTGTTAACAAGCCTTGGCTTTGTAATAAATTATGAAAAATCGATTTTTAACTCCCTCTCAGGAGATAGAATTTTTAGGATTTCTAGTGAATTCCAATTTAGCCACTCTCAGCCTTCCATCACGGAAATTGAAAACGATTCGAAAAGAGATCAGGTCAGTTCTAAAGAAGGAATTAATTTCCATCAGGCCTTTAGCACGGATTGTAGGTCTTTTATCAGCCTCGATCCAGGCTATCTTTCCAGCCCCCCTTCACAATCGGGCTCTTCAAAGATTGAAAAGAGAACATCTATGCAACGGTCTCCTCTATTCAGACGAGATTTCTCTAACTTCAGAGACAAGAACAGAACTATCCTGGTGGTTAGATCACGTTCAAATTTGGAACTTGAAAGCCATTTTCACGTCATTCCCAGACCTAACTATAGAATCCGAGGCAAATGGTCTCTTGAAGAGACGAATATGCATATAAACTGCCTGGAACTCATGGCAGGGTTTTCGCTCTACGCAGTTTTGCGAAACACAAATCCCATTGTTGTATCCTTCTCAAGATGGACAACATATCAGCAGTCCAATATAAAAATCGCTTAGGAGGTACAAAATCCAAGCAACTGGCGGACATTGCCAAAGAATTATGGCATTTTTGCCTCGATCGAAACATAACGTTACGAGCAGAATACCTTCTCGGCCTTTCCAATACAGTAGCAGGTTGTAATTCCCGTTTCCTAGAGGATTACAGCGATTGGATGTTGGATCCCAACATCTTCCAATGACTACTTGCTCTGTGGGGTCCAATTCCATACGACCTCTTTGCATCACAACTCAATCGCCAACTAGAAACATTTTTCAGTTGGCGTCCGGATCCAGAAGCAGTAGATCAAGATGCTTTCCTCCAATGTTGGAAAGATGGAATCAATTATGCTTTTCCCCCGTTTACGATAATATCCCGGGTACTTCTAAAAGCATGGTCCCAGAAATTGACCTTAGTAGTTATAACCCCTCTCTTGCCATCACAACCACGGTTCCCTCAGCTTCTCAGCATGCTGATAGACTACCCAAGACTCATACAGATGCGTCAGGACTCTCTTTGCGATCCAGAGGGCAATTTTCATCCTCTAGTGCTGTCGGGTCAACTACCCTTGATTGCATCTCTCATTTCGGGTCATTCGAATCTCATAGTGAATTTTCAAACCCTACTAGAGACATTCTCTCAGAAGCATGGGCACCGGGAACCCGTGCAAATTACAGATCAGTAAAGAAAATTTGGCTTAATTGGTGCATGGGATGGGCAGTGGATCCCATACATTCAGATTTAGCAAACATTCTACATTTTTTGTCAGCCTCTTTTGACTCAGGGAAAGCTTATCACACCATTAATGTCTATAGATATTCTGCTATCTCAGCAAATCACAACCCTATTGAATTTTTCCCTGTGGGTAAACATCCTCTAGTCTGTAGACTTATGAAGGGTATCAGATTTAAAAGTCCTCCATGCCCTAAATATAATTCCACCTGGGATGTTACTCTGGTACTCCAGTTGATAGAATCATGGGGTGCCAATGACTCATTATCCTTAAAATTGCTTTCGTTTAAGCTTACCATATTACTATGTCTCATCTCTTTCAAAAGAGTTTCTGACGTTAAGGCTTTAGACTTAAATAATAGACAATATACTCCTGATGGTGTTAATTTTTCTATTGTTAGAGGTACCAAAACTAATCTCCGCACTGTATTCTATCAATCATTTTCTGACCATTCTCTTCTATGTGTTGTTAGTTGTCTTCAAACGTATGAGTTTAAAACCTCTTTGATTCGAAATTCTAATTTCTCGCAATTACTAATCTCTCTTCGTAAACCTTTTCTGCCTGCCTCCTCTACATCTTTAGCTAGATGGCTACGACAAACTATGTCTATGGCAGGTATTAATACTTCAATGTTTGGAGCTCACTCATCAAGAGGAGCTATGACTACTAAAGTGTTTCAAGCAGGAGGCTCTTTATCAGATCTGTTAAAACTGCAGATTGGTCTTCAGAATCTACATTTAAACAGTTTTATTTTAGACCTAGCCTGCATGTTTCAAAAATAATATTGTAATAACTTCTGATGTATTTTATATTATGACTATTTAGCTTTGAACATGCATAATACGAGCCTCCTGTCTTGTTATAAAATTCAAGATTTTCCTAGTCTTAACATCAGAAAATATAGATTTTATTAAACACAGGAGGCGAGTATTATCCCTCCCATTAACCCACCCTGTTATTTATATTTCAGCTTAATTCTGTTTGGAGTGTTGTCATTCTATCCTTGGAGTTACTCTACTAGACACTTCTTCTAGATTCACAGCTTGAAAGAGGGAGAATATTGGGTATCATTCACTATATGGACTATGCTGGATGCTGATTGGCTACCAACGTTCCATTTCAGTTACTCAGTTGTTTTTATCTTTTTTATTCACTAAACTTTATTGAGAAAATGTCTTTGCTGCTGGAGTTAAGTAAAGAAAGTTAATGCATAATACTTGCCTCCTGTCTTTAATAAAATCTATATTTTCTGACGTCAAGACTAGTAAAATCTTGAATTGGATGACTTACGACAAGGTGCTACAGTAGTTAAAGAAAATTTATGTAAATAAAGCTCTGGGGTGTGACGGTATTCACTTAAGGAGCTAAGTGTTGAATTAAGTGAACCTCTGTATTTAATCTTTTAAGATTATTTTCTTTCAGGAATTGTACCGGAGGATTGGAGGAAGGCAGATATCGTTACTATATTTAAAAAGTGTTCAAAACCATTGCCTAGAAATTATAGACCTGCGAGCTTAACTTCTGTGACTGGGAAAGTATTTGAAGGGCTATTAAAGGGACTCTCCAGTGCCAGGAAAACAATCCATTTTCCTGGCAGTGCAGGTCCCCTCTCCCTCCCACCCCCCATCCCTGATTGCTGAAGGGGTGAAAACCCCTTCAGTCACTTACCAGAGGCAGCAACATGTCCCGGAAGTGCCCTCTAGTGGCTGTCTAGTAGAAAAGTATTGCAGTTTTAAAAAAACTGCAATCATTACACTTGCAGGGTTAAGGGTAGTGGCAGTTGGCACCCAGACCACTTCAATGGGCAGAAGTGGTCTGGGTGCCTGGAGTGTCCCTTTAAGGGATAATCTTCAGGAATTCATTGGCAAGAACTTTATTAGCAATAATCAGCATGGTTTTATGAAACATAAGTCATGTCAAATTAAACTAATTGCATTCTACGAAGAAGTAAGTAGAAGTATAGATCAGGGTGTTGCAATGGATGTGATCTACTTGGATTTTGCCAAGGCATTTGATACGGTTCCTCCCAATAGGTTAGTGTTAAAACTAAAAGAAATTGGTCTAGATTAATATTCTTGGGTAGAACATTGGTTTAAGGATAGAGTACCATGAGTTGTCATTAATGGTACATTTTCAAAGTGGACAAAAATGGTAAGTGATATCCCTCAGTGTTCTGTTTTGGGACCGCTTCTATTTAACATATTTATAAATTATCTTGAAATGGGCATTGAAAAACATGTTTTAGTGTTTGCAGATGACAAAAAACTTTGTAAAGTAATAAAATGTGAGCAGGATATTGCTTTGCTGCAGAGGGATTTAGATAGATTGGGGGACTGGGCACTAAAATGGCAGATGAAATTTAATATAGAGAAATGCAAAGTTTTGCACTTTGGGGTAAAGAATGCCCAAGCAACTTACACCCTAAATGGTAGTGAATTAGGGATCACAACACACAAGAAGGACTTGAGAATTGTTACAGGCAACAAATTAGGCAGAAATATGCAATGTCAATCGGCAGTTGTTAAGGCCAGTAAGGTTTTGTCATGTATAAATAGGGGCATAAATCCTTGCGATGAAAATATAATGTTGCCTCTTTATAAATCGCTGGTAAGACTACACCTTGAATATGCTGTGCAATTTTGGGCACGTATTCTAAAGAAGGATATCATGGCACTAGAAAAAGTCCAGAGACGAGCTACAAAATTGATAAAAGGAATGGAGCATTTTAGTTACGAAGAAAGGTTAAAAAAAATGACATCTCTTTAGTTTGGAAAAACGGCGCCTCAGAGGCAATATGATAACATTATACAAATATATTCGGGGCCAGTACAAACCATTGTCTGGAAATTTATTCATAAACAGGGCTATACATAGGACACGAGGTCACACATTTAGGCTGGAAGAAAGGAGATTTAGTCTAAGGCAAAGAACATGCTTTTTACCGTAAGAACTACAAGGATGTGGAATTCTCTGCCTGAAGAGGTGGTTTTATCAGAGTCCATACAGATGTTTAAACTGCAATTGGATAAATACTTCCAAAAACATAACATACAGGGATATAATTTCTAATTAGTGGGGTAATAGCTGCTTGATCCAAGGAGATATCTGACTGCCATTTTGGGATCAAGTAGGATTTTTTTCCTAGTTTGTTGCAAAATTGGAAGAGCTTCAGACTGGGTTATTTTGCCTTCTTTTGGATTAACAGCAAAAACATATGTGAGAAAGGCTGAACTTGATGGACACACGTCTCTTTTCAGCTATGTAACTATGTGGAGATGCTGATCCCATAAAAAGGCATCCAATTTGGGAAAATATGATGGTTAATGAGTCCAGAAAATTTACTGAATTTAACTGCAGGTTGGATGAGTTTTAAAGCATTTCAAGTTTCCCCATGTAGGTCCTGAAATGAGTTTAGCAAATAACCACTTAACCACAGTTTGACCAAACAAAGCTTATTTAATCATCTGGTTAGTGAGGATCTCTAGGTATAAGAAGTACCTTCCAGGCTGATTGAGCATTTGTCACTTTCAAGTCTTTTGCAGGCAGGTGGTTACTTACTTCTGCCACTAGAGGGAGACAGTTGCCTGTCATTGGTTTGTATTGACGGAGGAATTATTTTTTTAAAGAGGAACTCCTGTTAATGTAGTGTGTTATAGTTGCTCTGTAGGGGTTACAATTCTCAAATATGTGTCATACATTTTATGTGTTACTCATTTTGGAGCAGTCAGAAAGAACAATTCATTGTCTACTAAAAAGAAAAAAAATTGAAACGATTAGAACTTCGCACATAAAATAAACATTAAGACATTCATGAAACACTAAATTGCTTCAAAATGGCCTTCTAATTTCACCACACAGGTACATTTGGAGATTGTAAAATGCAGGCAACTTACATTAAAACTGTAAAAATTAATTAAACAGACGTTCCCAGATCTCCTATTAACATGTGGGTCAGTGACATGGGCGTAGGAACCCAAAAAAATCTGGGGGGGAATAGCATTTTTAATCCCTGGGTACAGTGGTGTATCCTGGTTTTGTGCTGCCCTAGGCAGGACAAAACTCAGGGGCCCCCTCTCCCCCACCCAACCCTTCCCCCCGCCCCGCCTTCTAAATACACACACACACACATTCACTGACAGATACGCATACATTAGCTAACAGATACACACACACTCACTAACAGACACACACACACTCACACACTAACAGACACACTCACACTCACTGACATACATAGACACACTCACACACTAACAGACACACTCACACTCACTAACAGACACTCACACTCACTAACAGGCACACACACACACACACACACACTAACAGACACACTCACACTCACTAACAGACAGACATACACACACTCACACACTAACAGACACTCACACTCACACACTAACAGACACACTCACACTCACTGACATACATACACACACTCACACACTAACAGACACACTCACACTCACTGACATACATACACACACTCACACACTAACAGACACACTCACACTCACACACTAACATACACACTCGCACTCACTGACATACATACACACTCGCACTCACTGACATACATACACACACACACTCACACACTAACAGACACACTCACTAACAGACAGACATACACACACACACTAACAGACTGACACACACACACACACACACCAACAGACACACTCACTAACAGACAGACATACACACAGACACTAACAGACTGACACACACACACACACCAACAGACACACTCACACTCACTAACAGACATACATACTCACACACTAACAGACTGACACACACACACACCAACAGACACACTCAAACTCACTAACAGACATACACACACTCACTAACGGACATACACACACACACACACACTCACTCACTAACAGACACACTCACACACTAACAGGCTGACACACACTAACAGACACACTCACTAACAAACACACTCACTAACAAACACACTCACTAACAGACAGACATACACACTCACATTAACATTTATATATTTTTTTAATTTACCCCCCCCAGCCTCCTTACCTTTGGGAATGCTGGGGGGTTCTCTATCTCCCTGGGGTCTAGTGGGGCCTGGGGTCTAGTGGGCCTACCCCTCTCCCCCTATCCTTATTAGTAGCCCCCCTAACCCTTTCCAATTATTTTTCTGACATGCTAACTAACGCCAGTGCTGGAGTGCCGCCGTGTTTACATTAAAAGGCCTGCAGGGACAGGCTATAGACACCAGAACCACTACATTAAGCTGCAGTGGTTCTGGGGACTATAGTGTTTCTTTAATGTGAGGTAAATTAGAGATTAATGCCACTAATAGTATGCTAGATTGCCTACTTACAACCAGATGAGGATGATGATGGGCTCTAGCTGCAGTCTGGCTCCACTGGTCTGGTGTAGAACAGGCTCTCTCGAGGCTGTTTGTAACTGTGGTCACAAAAATCAATGTTCTGGGAGAACGGGAAGCAGCTCCATTTTTGGGGGGCCCTTTACACAGCTCAAGGTCTGGGTCCCAGGGTCCACCTTCATGTTCCACCAATAAGTTTGTTCAGAGGGGGTGGAGTGTGTAGGGGGTGTCCTGATATGTGTGTAAGGAATGCATTGTGTGAATCTGTGTTTGTATGTGTAAGGGCTGCAAGGTGTGTTTCTGTGTATGTACGGGACGCAGTGTGTGCGTCTGTAAGGGGTGCATTGAGTGTGTGTACGGGGTGCATTGAGTGTGTGTACGGGGTGCATTGAGTGTGTATAAGGAATGCATTGTGTGTTTCTGTGTGTGTAAGGGTTGCATGATTGTGTGTGTGTGTGTGTGTGTACAGGGTGCATTGAGTGTGTGTAAGGAATGCATTGTGTGTTTCTGTGTGTGTAAGGGTTGCATGATTGTGTGATTGTGTGTGATGGATGTCAATCTCTCTCCCTCCCTTGTCACTCTCTTCTCCCCCTCCCTCGTCACTCTCTTTCTCCCCCTCCCTCCCTTGTCACTCTTTCTCCCCCCCTCCCTCCCCTGTCACTCTTTCTCTTTCTCCCCCTCCATTGTCACTCTTTCTCTTTCTCCCCCTCCATTGTCACTCTTTCTCCCTCTCCCTCCCTTGTCACTCTTTCTCCCCCTCCCTCCCTCGTCACTTTCTTTCTCCCCTCCTTCCCTCCCTTGTCACTCTCTTTCTCCCCCTCCGTCCCCCCTTGTTACTCTCTTTCTCCCCCTCCCTCCCTTGTCACTCTCTTTCTCCTCCTCCCTCCCTTGTCACTCTCTTTCTCCTCCTCCCTCCCTTGTCACTCTTTCTCCCCCTTCCTCACTCCCCACTATCTTTCTCCCCCTCCCTCCCTTGTCACTCTCTTTCTCCCCCTCCCTCCCTTGTCACTCTCTTTCTCCCCCTCCCTCCCTTGTCACTCTTTTTCCCCCCCTCCCTCCCTCGTCACTCTTTTTTTCTCCCCCTCCCTCCCTTGTCACTCTCTTTTTTCTTCCCCTCCCTCCCTTGTCACTCTTTTTTCTCCCCCTCCCTCCCTTGTCATTTTCTTCCTCCCCCTCACCTACCTCTATTGTAGCGTGGCCGAGCCCTGTATGATCCGTGGGTACAGGGAGATTTTGTTTCCTGTACCCGGCCGGACTAAAAGGAAGTGCACACTCAGTGTTCACTTCCTGTTAGTCCGGCCGGGTACAGGAGACAGATGCTCCCTGTACCCGCGGACCATACAGGGCTCGGCCACGCTACAGTGAGGGAGTGACAGGAGGGAGCTCTGAGCGCTTCCCTCCTGTCAGCCCCTCTCCTCATGCTGCGCCCGGGCGGTGCGCCCTCATGGACGCACCAGCCCGGGCAAAGCTGCAGCCGCCTGAGGCTCTCTGCAGAGCGCTCGGGCGGCTGCAGCATGAGGGGGGCCGGTGGAGCTGGGGGGGATTTCACCATAACCTGTCGCCCCCGCATGATTTGCTGGGGGGGGATGCTTTCCCTCCCATCCCCCCCCCGGTTCCTACGCCCATGGTCAGTGATATGGCCCTCATTTTATCACACCATGGGAAACCGTTACAATATTTATATAGTCCAAAATATTCCATAGCACTGTACAATAGGTAAACAAAATGAACATTTAATTCTAACAAAACAACTATGCCATACAGGTGAAGATGGCCATGCCCAAACAGCAGGTGAAGATGGCCTTGTCCAAAAAAACTTACAATCTAAAGAATATTAAACAAGATTGGCTTTAAAGGCACACTAACATTAAATGACATTGAACATGAATACTTTCAATAACAAAAAAGTCTTCATTGAGTTAGCGCTTCTGATGGCTATCACTCTCTGGAAGTTACCTGGGTCTAGTCTTCTCCACAAGAAAAATCTTCATTGGTCTTAATTGTCAGGGTCTTCACTCCATGGCTCAAAGTTCCAAGTGAGTTCCAAGAGTGTGGTTTATTCTACAGAGACATTCGACTTGGAAAATGACCCCAAGAAGAGACACCAAGCAGGGCAAAGCAGCAAAGTACAGAGGAGGAGTAAGCGCCTACCTTTCACACAGATCACCTTTGTCACATAATCGTACACATATTTCTTCAGGCATGGCCTCCAAAAGGACTCAACAATAGAATGGTGTGTCTTATGAATGTCAGAGTGACCTACTGTCTTATAGAGTGATATTAGAAAAGGACCTCTTTTCTCTCTTCATCTGAGATGTGAAGGTTGTCAGGGAGTCTAGTGACCGTTGCTTGATCTTGATAGAACTTGATAGGATCCCAGATATCTGAGGGCAGAGTGGTGTGTGTAGATGCAATGATACATTCAGTTCGAACAAAAAGTATGATTTCTGTTGTTCTTTTTTTTAACATCTAAGTATATATATATATATATATATATATATATATATATATATATATATATATACATTTATATATATATATATATATATATATAAAACAAAAATAGTAATGCACTCCACCTTCCTTGATGTACTTGCCCGGTGCTTATCAGCAAACAGATACAGCCAAAAGTACAAGATAGCACTCCAGGGACTTCCAAGTTGAATGAATAAAACTTAGCTTTTATTAGCTCAAAATAAAAATCAACGTTTCAGTCTGTATCACAGACTTTCATCAGGATATATATATATATAGGGCATCGGCTTTGGAATTGTGATAACCAGGCCTTTAAGTGATAGTGTAATTAAATTGTGATAGGGACTGAGACCAGTAAGCTTGACTGAAAAAGAGTTGTTTGACTTCAGCAATGTAGGATAAGATTGTATGGTAAGTTATGACCAAGACAGGATGCTTCACCATAAGTGCCTCCATTCTTAAAAAGTTAGCATAATAGCTAGAAGTTCCCTGTTCCCTACATCATAATTCTGTTGGGAATCAGATAATTTCTTAGAATAGAAACAACACGGATGAAGAGGTATGTCTGGTGTAGCTCTCTGAGACGGTATGGCACCCAGCGAGGGAACCACACACACTGAGCTCTGCAGGACGGGGAAAGGCTTATAAACCATTCCTGCGCCCTGCAATTTGACTCAGAGCACTCTGAATAGTTGGTTTGAGCCAAATCTTGAGTCTTGCAAGTAACCAAACAGGTAAGGCTTGATGAAGCTGGCCCCAACCCGATCCACCTCCTTGGTGACATATTCAGAATTGTTAATTTTTAGACAATCCAAAGCTTTCCCATAGGGAAAGCATTGCATTGGCTGAAATTGACAAGGAGGCGGGACCAAACACCATTTTAGCCAATCAGCACCTCCTCATAGAGATACATTGAATCAATGCATCTCTATGAGGAAAATTCAGCGTCCCCATGCAGAGTGCTGAGGAGTGGCCGCTGGAGGTGTCCCTAGGGGGAAATGTAAACACTGCTTTTTCTCTGAAAAGGCAGTGTTTCCATGGAAATACCTGAAGGCAATAATTATACTCACCAGAACAACTACATTAAGCTGTAGTTGTTCTGGTGACAATAGTGACCCTTTAATAAATTATGTTAGCAAGAAATGGGCTCAGACGGGAATGGGAAAAAAAAATTACCGCTGCTTGCATGCATCGAGCGCCAGTGTGGGCTGGCAAAAAAAAACAAAAAAACAGCATTAAAACCTAAAGTAGGAAATATAACTGGAGACAGAAACAGAATTGAAATTCAATAAATACAAGGAGTATTGTTGTTTTGAAGTAAAACACATTGCTAAAAAAAAATATATGAGGTGAAGTAACCAAAATATTATAGTATAAAATAACAAATAAATAACAAATAAGTATGATTAGATGTTAAACGTGTTAAACGGACTCTCTAGTGCCAGGAAATCAAACCTGTTTAAGTTTTTTTTTAAATGAACTTATTTTATAATCAAGGGGAAAAAACAGGGTTTTAAAATGTTTTCTTTATCATTATGTTCAATTAAGTTTACAGTGACGTGAACTAGAGTTAGAGATCGCGTTTGCACCAAAATGGCATTATAGTCCTGGGAACCCCTTCGTCGCTCCCCCCCCCCCCCCCAGACATCAGCCGCAGGGGAGTCCGACGTTTCCTATGGGGATTCCGGTGACGCTAGCCACTAGAAAAGGACTTAACCCTGCAAGGTAATTATTGCAGTTTTTTTTTTTAGAAACTGCAATAATTACCACTGTAGGGTTAAGTGACATGGGACATTGCACCCAGACCACTTCAATGAGCTGAATTGGTCTGGGAGCCTACAGTGTGCCTTCAATCAATTAAAAA
Source organism: Pelobates fuscus (assembly GCF_036172605.1). NCBI lineage: Eukaryota > Metazoa > Chordata > Amphibia > Anura > Pelobatidae > Pelobates > Pelobates fuscus. The sequence continues at coordinate 122,685,169 of NC_086320.1, forward strand.
ATCCCAGGTAGTGAAATATAAATATCAAAGAGCACATAAATATGTAAATATTAGCAACTTCATGTTCGTGGCTTCAGTGACCTCATCTATCCATCTCCGTCTCTGTCGTCTCCTTCTTCGTGTGTCTTAAAATTTTCTCAGCATCAGAGTCTTCTCTAGAGAGTCATACCTTCTCATTACAATACCAACATATTTGAGCTTCAGCCTCATGATCATAGCTTCCAGTGAACAGTTCGTCTTGATTTCCTGCAGTACAAATTTATTGGATCTTCTTGCAATCCAAGGGATTCTAAGCCGTTTTTGCCAACACCACAGTTCAGAGATGCCTTTCCTCCATCTCTGACTGAATGTTCACCCGCTTTCTAAAACTAAATCTCTCTAAAACGGAACTTATTGTCTTTCATCCTCTTAATACTGATCCTCTTCTTTTGCTCTCCCTTCTAGTCAGTGGTATCCACATCAGTCCATCCTTGCAAGCGCGCTGTCTTGGTGTCATATTGATACCGGAGAAACTGACGGAAGCGAAGCACAGAGAGATGGACACAGGTTTCTTCAGGAAGGAAGAGATTCTTTATTGGATCACCGATCGGGACTCAGAGGGACTAATGTCACCAAAATACAACAAGTTCTGAGCCCCGGACAATAGTGCAGGCTCCTTATATAGGCACATAACTCCTCCCATATTAAGCTCCACCTGCACATTCTCTTGACCAATCAACACAAATAAGAATTAACTTCCTGCTTGACCGCATGGCCTGTCCAGCACAATGGAGGAGGGGAATACTACATCCTGTATTCTTGCACATGCTCCGTACACTACTGATCGTATCTTGCCTCGTGCAACCAACTGATCGATACGTCAGCATATGCACGTACACATGCCACGTGGTAATCTCGGCCTACTAAATTTATTTTTACCGAGATTCCACCACATTCCCCCCTTTGATGCCTCTTGATATTTCACAATTACTTGAGGCATCACTTAACCTTGGTTTGCATACACCGCAAGTTACCTTGAACCAGACCAGACTTAACTTATGATGTGAATCTTCAACACTCATCTTCCTGCATTGGTTCTCCCTGATCTAGAGCCTCATATTTATAAATTGCCATTATCTGTGCAGCAGCCTTCCTCTCTGCTATATTTTCTATCAGGCTTTGCACAGACCTAACTACTAAGGGTATAAGACACGGCAGGAGTAGACACAACATTAAAATCAGCAGGACTCCACCACCACTGCCTTAAGCCCTCCAAACCACTCATACCAGCTACCAAACCAACTACTTGGATTATACCCTTTCCATACCTGAGTAGGCACATGTGCTAGTTTAACCATATGGCTAGTAAGCTCAGCTATTGCTTGCCCTTCGTCATCTATTTGAAGACAGCAATTGCTCAGGTTAAACTTCCCACATACACCTCCCTCTACTGCCAAAAGGTAGTCCAAGGCTAATCTATTTTGGTAGACTGCTGTCCTCATCCTGGTATTATGCTTCGCTAGAAGATTGAGCGCTTGTGATGTCTCGTTAGTAATAATCTCAACCACCGCCTGTAATCTTATAATACGGTTGAGCATATAAATAGGGGTTCTATAACCAAAGGTACCATCTTCTGCCCACGTGGCTGGCCCATAATAATCTATAATACGCTGGGGAGGCCATTCATTCCCAGGCGCCTATCTCTATGGGTCCCCTTTTCTTCCTATGATTCACATCATACACTTTAACACCTAAAGTCTCACCTGTTTCAATAGGTAACAAGAAGAAGGATGGTTTGAGCATACCCAACACACATGCCCCTTCCCAGTCCTGTGGCAACTCCGAATAGGCTTTCTTACCACAGATCCAGTACAAATTTGCTGGGGCTCTCCAGGTAGATGTGATGGATAAATCAAACCACACATCCTTTAAATTGGCGTATCTAGCAAACGGGTTAGATGGTTCTGAGACATTTGAAGCCGACCACCAAGTTGTATTCTTTGTATCATCATCATAAGCTTTTTGCCCTAGACAAGTTAATTCTCCTACAGAAGTATTATACATTATTCCTTTCCTTGCTATGCAAACATAACCTATGATGGAGGTCTTTAATCTCCACTCAGATTTACCTCTAACACTCATATGATAATCGGCTTGTGTAGATATTAATTGGTCAACTGCCTCAGAACCGGACATTACCTCCTTTGCTTCCCAAGGCCATTGGTCTCCCATGTTAGTACCTCCACACACATAGCAGTTGGTAACATTAAGACTACCGGCAATACTTTCAGCTAAATCAATGAACAGGATTTAGCATTATGGGGGATCTTATTATCTATACTCATCTCTTCATAAAAGGAATGGTATACTTGATGAGTTTGGGAGGATACCGTATCAGTCTTTATCCCTATAAACAATACTGTCCCAGGATCTAAACCCGTCCCGTATATTTGAAACCCAAATAAATTACCATACTTGTCTAAGAACTTGTCGGGGTTATTTATAAGTATATGGACTGGATTGCATTCCATAGACTTACAATATGGGCTGGTAGGCAACTTAGTCACTATCATGTCTTTGTCTACTGTCTGTCCCCAAGTTGCCCACCCCACACAAGACCAATATGGGCAAAAGTTATAATCTCTATTTGGGCATCTAGGACTCACATATTTATTTTTACTACTGGGACAAATATATTTATCATTAGACCCATACGTCCTCTCCCATCTAAGATCCCCACATACATTCCACGGCTTTCTACCACTTGATATCGCCTTACACGCATCAAATAGCAGAACACCCGAAGAATGTACGGATTCTAACACCGTCTTATTAATTAGGGTCCCCTGAGGATCTCCATTCCTGAGAGTCAACCAAATTGTACGGGGTTGATACTCTGGACTGAAGCACTTAGGTTCTCCTACTCCTAAATGGCACACACTATATTCTATATTTAGGTATCTACATCTTGATACATCTCCTTTACATTCGTATTGTGAATGCCAAATTAGGGTTTGGGAAATATGGTTACCTGTTCTTGTAGTCTTAATGCATACCTCACAGCTAGGAGTGTCGGTACATCTACCTTCCTGAATATAAAAATACACATAAATAAACATTATCAAGAACACATCTTTCGCCGTCATCCTCAGTCTTCGTCCGTGCGAAGGCACCTCAGCTTCCAGGATGTAAGGGCTGCAGGGAATGGAGTTCTGCTCGTCTTCACAGGAGTCCCTTCGAGACTTTCCCTGGCTTATATACTATACGTCGGTGGGCGGACAGGCTTTATTATGGCCCTCTCACTTACGCACCAAATCCCTGAAATAATAAAATTTTGTAATCCACACAAGTTCCTCGTTACTCCGACTGAGTCGTGCGTTTTAACCGGATCTTGCAGGGATTCTCTGGATCTGCTGTAACTTGCCAAGAATCGACTGCTGCTGGTTTAACCCTGGAGTGATGTATCCACGGAGTCACTTTGGCTACTTTTATCGCTGTAGGGGTAGACAAAAGAACAACATAAGGACCTCTCCACTTGGGCCCTAACGGTACATTATTCCACTCTTTAATCCACACTTGGTCTCCTGGATGGTAACTATGAACAGGGGGATAAATATTCACAGGTAATCTATCTTGTACCCATTTCTGTACCTCCTCCATAGTCTTACCCAACTCTACAACCTGCTGCCGAGTAATTCCTTCTCCCAACTGACTCAAGTCCCCCCTTAAGTTACCAAGTACGGGAGGTGGTCGCCCATACATGATTTCAAAAGGAGAGAGGCCCATCCTTCTGGTAGGGGTACTGCGGATTCGCAATAGAGCTATGGGTAAGAGAACGTTCCATTTAAGTTGGGTTTCCTGACACATTTTAGCCAACTGATTCTTAATAGTTCTATTCATTCTCTCTACCTTACCAGAACTCTGGGGTCTATATGCCGTATGAAGCCTCCACTTTATACCAAGCATATGAGTCAGTTGTTGTAGGCACTGATGAACAAAAGCTGGACCATTGTCCGATCCTATAGAGCAGGGTAGTCCATATCGGGGTATTATTTCTCGTAACAGGAATCTCACAACTTCTCCTGCTTTCTCTGTACGAGTAGGACATGCTTCTACCCAGCCTGAATAGGTGCACACAATTACCAACAGGTAACGATGTCCACCCGATTTAGGCATCACTGTAAAGTCAATTTGTAAATCGGACATGGGGAGTCCCCCCATAAACTGGACTCCTGGTGGCTTTACTGGTCCTTGTCTTGCATTATTTTTAGCACACGTTACACATCTTCGTACAATGGCCTGAGTCAAGTTGGACAATCTTGGTATGTAGAAATGTTTTCTGAGAGATTCTTCTGTGCTGTCTCTCCCAGAATGTGTCCCGTTGTGATAATTTTGGACAATTTCTACCGCTAGTGATGCTGGTATGACTATTCTTCCATCTTCTAGCTGATACCACTTGTTCTCCAAATACTTTCCTGGTTCAGTCTTTAACCACTCCTCTTCTTGAGCTGTATAAACTGGAGTCCATTGAGACAGTGGAGTTGGTATAAGAGCAGCTATATGCCCCACATATTCCTGTCTTCCTGATTCAGCGGCACGCTTAGCTGCACTATCTGCCATCCGATTTCCTTTGGTTACATCACCATCTCCTCTCAGATGCGCTCGACAAAAACGCATATTTGGAGTCCGTGTAGATGTTCACTCTTAAACCTTCAGCCAATTGTAACGCTCGTGTCAGTGCTATCAATTCTGCCTTTTGTGCTGATGTTCCTTTCGCCAGTGGCCGAGCTTCTATCACCTTGTCTATTGTTGTTACTGCATATCCTGCATAGCGGATCCCTTCTTTCACATAACTACTGCCGTCGGTGTAATATTGAACATCGGGGTTCTGGATGGGAAAATCACGAAGATCTGGTCTACTTGAAAATACTTCATCCATTACTTCCAAACAATCATGTTGACTTTCAGTAGGTTGTGGCAAAAGGGTAGCTGGATTTAAGGTGTTTACAGTCTCTAAATGCACTCTTGGGTTTTCACACAACATTGCTTGATACTTGGTCATACGGCTGTTACTAAACCAATGATTTCCTTTGTAATCCAACAACGTCTGTACTGCATGTGGGACTCGTACATAAAGTTCTTGACCCAGCGTGAGTTTATCGGCTTCAGCTACTAGCAGGGCGGCTGCAGCTACGGCTCTTAGACAAGGTGGAAGTCCGCTGGCCACTGCATCTAGTTGCTTAGACATATAGGCAACAGGTCTTTGCCATGATCCCAAGTACTGTGTCAATACTCCCACAGCCATTCTTCTTTGCTCATGTACATACAGGTAGAATGGTCGTGTGTGATCAGGTAGACCTAATGCTGGGGCACTCATCAAAGCCTTCTTCACATCTTCAAATGCCGTTTGCTGTTCTTGAGTCCATAAGAAGGGGTCGTGCTCTGTACCTTTGATAGCTGCGTACAGAGGTTTTGCCAGTATCGCGTAGCTGGGAATCCATATCCTACAGAAGCCTGCTGCCCCCAAGAATTCTCGCACTTGTCTTCTATTCTTGGGTATCGGTATTTGGCACACAGCTTCTTTTCTCTCTGGCCCCATAATTCTTTGACCTTCAGAGATATGGAATCCCAGATATTTGACAGTTGGCAAACACAACTGAGCCTTCTTTCTAGACACCTTGTATCCTGCCTTCCAGAGAATGTGTAGTAGATCGTGCGTTGCTTGCTGACAGATTTCCTTTGTAACTGCTGCTATCAACAAGTCATCTACATATTGTAACAATACACACTCTCCTGGAATGGACTCGAAATCCAGTAGATCTTGACTTAGAGCTGAACCAAATAGGGTAGGTGAATTTTTAAACCCTTGGGGCAGTCTTGTCCAGGTCATTTGGCGTTTTGAGCCCGTTACAGCGTTCTCCCATTGGAAAGCGAAAATACATTGACTTTCTGCGGCAATTCGGAGGCAAAAGAAGGCATCTTTGAGGTCTAAGACTGTAAAGTAAGTAGCCCCGCCCGGAATTAAAGCAAGCAGGTTATATGGATTGGGTACAACTGGATGTATACTAACAACCGCATCATTGACTGCTCTCAAGTCCTGCACAGGTCGATACTCATCTGTACCGGGCTTTTGAACAGGCAGCAATGGGGTGTTCCAGGGGGAAGTACAGAATTTTAGGATACCATACCGTATGAACTTATCCAGATAAGATTGGATGTTCTTCTTAGCCTTCTGCGGGATGTGATATTGTCTTAGGCTCACTGGATAAACCCCAAATTTTAGTTCAATTTTAATAGGTGGAATATTGCGGGCCAGTCCTGGTGGGTTGTTCTCTGCCCAAACTCCTGGTATGTTGAATAAGGACTCATCACTCCTAGGGTTTTGGCTAGTCAACGCTGTATAAAGTCGCCACTCTTCTTCCTTTGGTACGGATAATGTCATAATACCTGAAGGTCCATTAAACTTTAAGGATGTTGTTCCATTTGGTAGGAACGTAATCTGCGCTTGTAATTTAGATAGCATATCACGTCCCAGCAATTGGACTGGACATTCAGGCATATAAAGGAATTGATGTTTTACTACGTGGCCTCCCAATGTACAGAGTCGACTTTTAAGAACCGGTTTTTCAGCACTTCTTCCAGTTGCTCCTATCACAGTAATAGTCCTTCCAGATGGAGGAGCAACTAGATTAGTCACCACTGAATGTTCAGCACCAGTGTCGATCATGAACGCACTCCTTTTTCCCCCTATTGATACATCGACCATAGGCTCCGCTCGACCAAGGGGGATGGAGCCCGGTCGGTATCAATAGTCCTCCATGACCGTGTCAGCCAATCCTACAAAGTCCCTGCCTTCTCTATCGCGGGACCTTTGCGCTGCTGGGAAATACCTATCTTCCCTAACACTTCCTCTGTTCCCATTGCTCCCTCTATTTCCATTACTCCCTCCGGGGCCTCCTCTACCTCTCGCTCTGCCTCTAAAGTTTCCATAACCTGTCCTGGGTTGGTCTCTCTCGTACTGCTCTCTTTGTGGACACTCGTTCCTCCAATGCCCTTCTTCCTTGCAATACGCGCACTGATTCCTACTCAAAGGCTCCCTAGTCCATCTACTATCGCCTCTATCTGGGCCCCGTCTATCTACGCCTGCGATCGCTACCGCTAGCATGTCTGCCTTTCTACGCATCTTGCGCTCTTCCTCTTTCTTACTTTCTGTTTCCCTATTCATATACACCTTATTCGCTACCTCCATTAGTTGGGTAATGGACATACCTGCAAACCCTTCTAACTTCTGTAGCTTGCGCTTAATATCTCCGTAAGCTTGGCTGACAAAGGCGGAGTTCACCATTCGGGAATTATCTGCGTCTTCCGGATTAAAGGGGGTATACAAGCGGTATGCCTCCAATAATCGGTCATAAAAGACACTGGGCGCTTCATCACTTTTCTGAATCACCTCAACTGTCTTCGACATATTAATGGCTTTCTTTCCTCCGGCTTTCATGCCAGCAATTATAGCGTCTCTATAGGCTCTGAGTTGAACCATATCAGCACCGTTTACATTCCAATCGGGATCGGTGTTAGGATAATGTGTTGCGGCCCATGCTGATGGATTGGCTTGATTCAAAGTACGGGCTTTATCCTCTAGCGCTTTAATGGCCGCTTGATTAATTCTTGTCCTTTCCTCATTGTTAAACAAAGTCATTAATAACTGCTGGCAATCAGCCCATGTCGGGTTATGTGTCTGTACTATTGAGGTAAACAGATCAGTCATAGCTTGTGGTTTCTCAGTATACGAGGAATTGTGGGTCTTCCAATTCAAGAGATCGGTTGTCGTGAACGGGACATATACGAAGACTGGGTCAGCATGTGCCATTTGACCTGCGGCATCGATATAAGCTGACCCGGGATTCAGACGAAGAGGCATCTGATAATGTTTTAATTGTTGGGTACCGGTCAGTTGTCGGGTTAGTATGGGGCTACGTAGAGGGGCGTCAGTTAGAGGTTCCGGTCGGGGGGTATTAGAGCATGAGGATGTGGGAGCTTGGTTTTGGGAAAAGGTAGTAAATAAAACACTTCGAGCCGAGCTAGAAGAAGCTTGACCGGAAGTCTGAAGTGGCGCCAAATCAGGATATTCGGATCTAATGGGGGTTGGCTCTGGTTCCGGAAGGGGAGATTTAGTACGAGAGGGGGTGGATTCTGTACTGGAGGAGGAAGCGGAAGTGGATGAGGGCAATGAGGGAAGGGTTGCAGGACTTCCTGTATTTGCGTCACTTCCTCTTAACGGAAAGTAAGGGGGCGGCAAAGGGATCTCGGACTCAGGGGGCGTGTCCAAAATGGGCCTAACACCAGTCCTAGTGGACAAACAAGTTCTAGCCACCATGAGGCGACATTGCTCCTCGTGGCATGTCTGAATCCATTTTGGCGAGTCATTCACGGCCTGTCTCCAACAATCAATATAAGGAAACTGCCCGTAAAGTTCAGGCCTACCCGATACAGCCACGTGTAAGCGCTGTACCAGAGTTGGATCCAAACTGCCACGTGGCGGCCATGCCGCAACCAAAGTAGGCCACTCCCTAGTACACAAAGTGACCAAACGTACAGGAGACATTTTAACCCCAAAATCACAAGTTTTGAATCCCTTTTTAAAATTCTTCACCATACAACCTAAGGGATCCGGAATCGTTGACTGCGACGCGCCCATACTTATCAATGGAACGTCGCTGACAACGAATACTATGCACGCGTACTATTCAACAGTCACACCCGTTTCCTCTGGCAACAGCACCACGTGGTACAGTTACCAAGTGAAACGTATACAATAACACAATAAACACTCAGGGAATTCCCGTACACACACAGCTGTTACACCAGTCACTAGATAATCAATATTATGCCCTTTGGCGAAACTATACAGTCACCCACGCTATAATTCTCTATATACGAATTACCCGTCTATAACACACCCCAGTAACATCGTCTTTTACAAATAGCGGTTACAGTACGGTTAGCATAGGTCAAAGCACAATTTAAGGTCACAATACAATCATTAGTGGTTATGGTGTTAAACATGCAATAGACGACAATGATTAGTACTTATATACAGTGTCAGTAAATATACAGGGTTATGGTACCGTGCACTATAATACAGCAACACACTATTAACACTCTCGCTAGACGGCTGAGCTCACGCTATCTAACAAGATATACACTTTACTAACAATCTTTAACACATTTACAATTCCCAACTAAACTATTGGCCAGTACCTTGAATGGACTACCTAAAACTATGTACACCCGTTTTGGTTAGCCACACTGCCCAAGCACCACATATAGCGAGCTAGAGGACCGAATTTACACAGGCGCCTCTTAGTCGATTACTATCAAAAATCTAGTGGGTTCCAAATTTACACGCCTTCCCACTTAGCCAAGATAGGTTGAGAGCTAGCGAACCGAATTTACACAGGCGCCGCTTAGTCTCCCGGTCCCTCCGACCTAGCGAACGTAATATACACCCTAGAACGCTAGTCTAGACAAGACACCGGTGTCCGGCTAGGGCTATTTACACAGGACCCCGCCTGACTAACCAAATCAAACGGTCTGACTAAAGAGCGTTCGATTGAGCGGTGCGCCTTCGCTCCTTCCCTCTGACAGAGGGGGCAGATTCCATACACAAATAACCCCTTATGGGCCTACCGCACAATCGGTATACCCCTAGTGGGTCTGCCGTCTAAAACAGCAGTTGTCTTACCTCCTCGTTCCTGAACCTGAGTTCACACTCATCGACGGGGACACCCCAGCACTTCTTACGTAGAGGCCGATGATCTCCTGGACAACAGACCAGTGGCGCCGAGACGAAGGGAGGTCCACGCAGAAGTTCAGGGGTGCAGCCGTAGAGAACGTGGGCAAAGATAGACCGTCTCACGCCTCTGCCTCTCAGCTACCGTTGAACGATGAGCTTCCCGGCCAATGCACCAAATGATACCGGAGAAACTGGCGGAAGCGAAGCACAGAGAGATGGACACAGGTTTCTTCAGGAAGGAAGAGATTCTTTATTGGATCACCGATCGGGACTCAGAGGGACTAATGTCACCAAAATACAACAAGTTCTGAGCCCCGGACAATAGTGCAGGCTCCTTATATAGGCACATAACTCCTCCCATATTAAGCTCCACCCGCACATTCTCTTGACCAATCAACACAAATAAGAATTAACTTCCTGCTTGACCGCATGGCCTGTCCAGCACAATGGAGGAGGGGAATACTACATCCTGTATTCTTGCACATGCTCCGTACACTACTGATCGTATCTTGCCTCGTGCAACCAACTGATCGATACGTCAGCATATGCACGTACACATGCCACGTGGTAATCTCGGCCTACTAAATTTATTTTTACCGAGATTCCACCACAATATTTGATTCTAGCCTTACCTTTGTGCCTCACATATAGGGTTAAAATAGGCTAAATTAACCCCTTAAGGATCAAACTTCTGGAATAAAGGGGAATCATGACGTCACGTGTCCTTAAGGGGTTAAACCCTAAAGAAGATTTGAAGATTTTTTTCAGTGCAGTTATTTTGGTCTAAAATTTTAAATTCACTTTGAATTTCCAGAAATTCTCAGATAAATAAACCCTGATGAATTCTTGAGTAACCTCACAATTCAATTAATAAACCTAGCAGTCGGTGAATAACCCCGGGTGAATCTTGCATTTCTTGCCAATCAATGCCATAACAATGAGATTAGCATTACATATTATTATTGCCATTTATATATAGCGCCAACAGATTCCGTAGCGCTTTACAATATTATGAGAGGGGGGATTTAACTATAAATAGGACAATTACATATAACATTAGTGTGATCTTTACTTTTTATTCAGCATTAAAAAAAAAAAAAAGACCCCTGCCTGCATGCCTTATAACAAATAATACACGGCTAATGCCACTTTTCAACATTCTCAGTCACCACCAAACAACAAAGTAAAAATGTGCCCACATTCGGTGTTTGATTATTGCTGCCTCCCCATTGAAATCAATGTTATAACTTTGTACTGTGCAGACTCGCTGCGCTCGGTGCTCCGCTGATCGTGTCTGGTTCCCTCTCGCGCTCTGCGCTCACATCCTGCTGTCTACTTGACAGCTTCCCCTTCTGAGCTCGGCTGATCGCGTCTGCCTCGAGTTCGGCTAATCTGGTCTGGCTGTTACTGTGCAGAGCTGCGATGTCGGTGGCGGCGCGGCTGCGGGCCGGTGTGGCCAGCTCGGTAGGTGACCGTGACCCGTAGGGTGGGTGCAGGTGCAGGTTGGGTGTTTGGTGTAAAGTCCTGGCTCTCCTGGGCTGTGTGCAGAGCTGGGCCGCAGCCTGAGAGCACAGTGTGTCAGTGAGCAGCCGGAGGACACACAAGGACAGAGCAACACACAGGGCTAGCTAGCATGGCATTATATACCCTGACACTGATAATGGAATGGCTCCTCATTGTCATTCTACATCCTGATATAGGTATTCAGGAAAAACATATTTGTATCATTATAGAAAATCTGTCATGGGAACTGTTTTTTTTTTGTTAAAATCCCAGTAACTTATACCTTTTATAAAGGACACAATTAAATATTTAGAAAAAAATCTTTCAACACTGGGCAATTACTGGAGATATGTGTATTTTCATTTTTATTTTTTTATGTTGTAGGTGCACTTTAACTTTGTGGTTGGTACCAGCAGGCAAATTAACTCCTTACTGGATTGTCATTATTTTTTGAATAATCAGCTGGAATAGCCATGACAATCACAACCCAAGTTATTGATAGCATGTTTTTCTAATGAGATTTTAAAGCAGAGGCATCACTAGACAATAGCTCTGGATTGTGGTTTTGTTTTGTTGTTTGTTTGTTTGCTTTTATCTCCTCAATTTTATATTTCGGCATGGAAGGGTTTTATTAGTTCAGCAAGTGCAGAACCTGTATGTTAACTTTACCAATGGGCACATACAGCACAACTGAAGGAATGCCAGCCTGCTCTTCCACGGCATTTACTTTAGGTTTTGGAGGTCCCGGAGCACCTTGGGCCAGTGTTGTCATATTAGAATGGAGACTTGTCATATACTCGGAGATTGTTTTTCAGACTGTGGCTAATGTTCGATGTTCTATTGCAAATAAAGTATGAAAGAAGCTCTAGATCTAAAAAAATATGCATTTTTAGTTTTAATGCATATAATTGTTGATGTGACATAATTTCCCAATGGAGTGGTTTGTGAGCTTTTTTACCCTCTGATCTGCACATTGGGAGTCAGAAACCAGAACCAATTTTAAGTTTTTTACTTTACCCTGAAGAGAGAAAATGCCTCAGAACAGTGTAACCCACCCAGCCATAGGCATCAAGTCGAAGGCCCTTAAAGTTTCAACCAATAATTTGCGTTTTATATTTGTTTGCACACAATTATTTACAACAGCGACGCTGTGCATTTTTGTGAAAAAAGTCATTAAATGTAACTTCCAGCGTAGATACAGACGCCACGCTTTAGCTTAAACCTCATTTGGTGACATCATCAAGTCTGATGACTTTGAGCCGTTCAGATCTCTGTGATTCATAAATCCAGTGTTTCTTATACTTTCAGCATGCTGATGATGGACATCAAAATGATCCAATAATTTAATTACCTCTAGGCTAGAACATGACATTTTTGAAAGCCACTAGTAGTCATGGAAACTGCAAAATGTAAGCAGAGATGCCTCTCAGAAATGAAGTCTTTCATTTGCAAGGTTACATTAAGTGATTTTCGTACTTGGACTCTGACTTTAGGTTTTTTCTGACAATATGAAATGCACAGGCTGCTAAAATCACTCTTTGTGTTCCAGATCAGGCGATACTTACACAATACATCAAGATGCAGTGGTGCTGGAGGAGCCTCTTTTGTGGTGAGTTTATTATACTCTATTTATTTGAAAAGCCAATATAAAATATAGGAACCATTTTCTGTCCTATAAATCACACCACATGATTTTTATGCCTGCATTTGTCATCATCATGCTGTGTGTATTTACACCAAATGTAAAAATCTTAGAAAATCTAAAGTTTTTAAAGGACCACTCCGCACCCCAAAAGCACTTCAGCTTGCTGAAGTGCTTTATGGGTGAGGAGTATCCTAGTTTAACCTCAGTTTATAAAATTGCTGTTTTTATGAGAAATCAACACTTTTATAAATTAATTAACTCACCCCTGGCTGTTAGTCAAACAGCTAGGGAGGTTTGCAGCCTTATTCCGATACCTACCCTGAGCTAACGGAATTGGCAGGCACACTCCTCTACTTGAATGTGCCTGCCTCCTTCAGAGACCTCAGACCAGACGTGTGCAATGAGAAGCCTTTGGTTATTTGCTGGTTTTTCCTTTTTTCCCTATTTTTCTTGGGGGGGGGGGGGGGGGGGGAAAGGGGAGAAAAAAAAAATCACTGGAGGTATATCTAGTAAGTGTTTTTTTTTTTTTGTTTTTTTCCTACTATGTGAGCAGCGGAGTACACCTTTAAGGAAGAAGTGCCTCTAGGTCAGGGGTCCTCTATCTCCGGCCCCCCTGATGTTGCTGAACTACAACTCCCATGATTCTCTGGCTATCTATGTAATTAAAGAATCATGGGAGTTGTAGTTCAGCAACATCTGGGGGGCCGGAGTTTGAGGACCTCTGCTCTAGATGCTTTTTTTTGGCCAAATGTAAAACATTGCAGTTTTTCTGAAAGAACAGTGCTTTACATTGTAGAAGGTAAAGTGTTTTTACACTGTCCAAGATCTGTGCATCAAAGCCACTACATTAAAATATAGTGGTTCTTGTGCTTGGAGTATTCATTTAAAATGGACACTCCAGACCCCTAAAGCACTTTAGCTTGCTGAAAATCTTTGTGTGAAGTGTGTGTCCTTTTTTTTTTTTTGTCCCCTATAATTTTGGAAAAAGTGCAGATTTGAATAGAAATTAATACTTTTATAAATTATACTGATTACATCCTTTAAAAATGCTTTATCTTTAATTGAGACTGTTACCTCACTCTGAAGGCTGAAAAAAGCAGGTACACTTTCCCACAAGTTTATCTGCATCATCTTTCCTATGCTTTCCACACCTACTCCAGGGGGTACACTGATCTAACCAATCAGTGTCCTATCACTAGGAATGTTCTAAAAGTGCTTTGAGTATGCCTGACAGATTTGCACATGTGCCGGTGGAAGGGTTCTTCACCTTGCAACATCCTGTTAGAGGGGGTAGAAAAGGAGTCTGATCGTTATGATCATGCGGAGTAGACTCCGGTGTTGGTATCTTTCTCTTGCTGCTGCACAATGATGCTCTCTTTCTCTAATTGGTGGACTGGTCTGAAACTGAGATGGGGAAGCTGAAAAAATTCCATAATTGAGAGGCGTGCCCAATAATGCAATCTGATTAAAGGACCACTCTAGTGCCAGGAAAACATACTCGTTTTCCTGGCACTAGAGTGCCCTGAGGGTGCCCCCACCCTCAGGGTCCCCCTCCCGCCTGGCTCTGGAAAGGGGAAAAGGAGTAAAACTTACCTTTTTCCAGCGCTGGGCGGGGAGATCTCTGCCTCCGATCCTCCTCCGCTCCGCCCCGTAGGCTGAATGCGCACGCGCGGCAAGAGCTGCGCGCGCATTCAGCCGGTCGCATAGGAAAGCATTTATAATGCTTTCCTATGGACGCTTGCTTGCTCTCACTGTGATTTTTCACAGTGAGAATCGCGCAAGCGCCTCTAGCGGCTGTCAATGAGACAGCCACTAGAGGATTTGGGGGAAGGCTTAACCCATTAATAAACATAGCATTTTCTCTGAAACTGCTATGTTTATAAAAAAAATGGGTTAACCCTAGCTGGACCTGGAACACAGACCACTTCATTAAGCTGAAGTAGTCTGGGTGCCTAGAGTGGTCCTTTAAGTTTATAGTAAATTTACAAACATTTATTATATACTTTTCAAAACATTTCCTCGGTTTATTTTAGTTTCAGTGTTTGCTTGCTGTTTTAAAAAAATAATTGTCAAGTGATGCATGTCCCTTTAACCAAGGTGTTCATGTTTTGCATAAAATCACGTAGTACAGCAATGCTACTTTTAATAAGAGAGCAGTTGTTATGGTGTGCCATTGTATTAAAACATTGACACTGCAATCCGTTTTTTATGTCGGTTTTCAATTTGGTGTTTAGTGAAACACCCTTAATTTTTTGTTATGTAAAAAATGTATGATATGCGCTTGCTCGCTATTTTATAAACCATAAAATATTTAGTCTATACTTTGAGCAGAATTGCAGATCATATGGGAATTTTGTGTTAAGCCATTTGCACAGTGATATGGAATTTAGGTGTGTGTCATTGAGATGTATGTGCACCCATCAGTGCTTAGCCATAGTCCTCGCAATCTCAGAGCATTCTGGGATTGATCTGTGTAGATACAACTCCTCTCACTGGAGGGAGATACAGAACACTGGTTAATGGTATAGTATTATGTAATGAAACTTTAGTAGAAATAACTTCTAAACAACTTCTGATTATAGTAACATTGCCACTGGTGCCAAATGAAGGAGGCCGCGGTAATGACTTCATGTCTATGTGGGGGAAAAAGGACTAAAATAAAAATTGCATCTCCCTATGATTTCTTAGATAAATGAAATCAGGGTATACAACACAATAAAATGAGCCCAATGTTTATCACAGTACTGTTTAGCTCTTCTGGATGCAAAGTGTGTATGCACTCTAGTAGATGAGGTGTAGATTTTTGGGAGTGGGAAAACAGAAAGCAAAACTGTGGTAATATTATGAGAAGGAAAATAACTGCATAGAAGTGTTGTAAAGGCAAATCACATTATTCTGTCCCTTCAAGTGCACAGTTTGGTAGGCTTCAGTGGTATAATCTCAACATTTATGCCAAACCACATCAGTCAGATCTAGCCAGTTTATGCAGAGTTTTGTATATCAGCCATTGTCTAGTAGTATATTAAGTTGTGCAGCATTTATAATTGTCTAATTGCTTTCTTTGCAGCACAGGGATACCCCTGAGAACAATTTAGACACACCTTTTGACTTCACTCCAGAAAATTACAAGGTAAAACGTGCAGCAGCCTGGAAATGCTGGCTGTTTTAATTTGATTGCTTGGATAATGCGTTAAATTTTTTTTAAAAAAAGGCAATTATAGTGGGGAAAACCATTTGGTTGTGCAAAGTTTGTACTTGGCAGAAACAAGATGGTAGATGGCCAGTTGTCAGCAAATCTTGGCTTTCCTATGCAATTTGAATAGCACAAGTGACCTCATCTATATGCGATTACACCAGTCGTGATATAATGAATGAAAAGGTGATCAATTCCATATGCTTTGCTAAGGAAATCACTGACGCATGAACAGTAGCATGCAGAATATTCTCTCCTTACACAATTTTGCATGTACATTTTTATAGCCTTCAACAGTTTCCTAATTTATCTCCAGAATATAATAGTAGTACTATTACAAATTTGCAGATACAGAGCAGTGCTAAGCAATGGGTAATTTCACTTCCTTGTGCTGGGCACATAGCTGATAAAATATAATAAATAAGCCTCTTCTTTGTCTCCTGTATACGGCAAGTAATCCCCAAACTTCCCGGTATCTGCCTGTCCTCTGGGAGAGTTGGATGGGTAACTGGTTGGCTTTAAATAGCAGGAGAGGTCTATTCTGGGGACTGTTGTGAGTTAAATCACAGTGTTATGCAGTCCCAGGCATGCATCCCCTGCCTGTAACTTACATAGCTTCCCTACATTGTTCCTGTAAAGAAAAATTTTCACTTGTAAACTTTATTGCAAAGTGCATTTTATTTTGGATTTCTTATATTTTGCCTGCAGAAGCCTTTTGCATGTGATAAGAGGGACACTATAGTCACCAGAACAACTACAGCTTATTGTATCTGTTCTGGTAAGTACAATCATTCCCTTCAAGCTTTTTGCAGTAAACACTGTCTTTTCAGAGAAAATGCAGTGATTACATTACAGCTTAGAGATAACTCTACTGGCCACTCCTCAGATGGCTACTATAAGTGCTTCCTAGGGCAGTGCTGCACAGTGAGCAATACTGCCAATTAGCGTCTCCACCCTCTGCATGTAAACACTGAACTTTCCTCATAGAGATGCATTGATTCAATAGATGAAGAGATGCTGTTTGGCCAGGGCTGTGTTTGGGTTTTGTTGGCTCTGCATTATATTAAAATCTGAGGCGCTTTTCCTTTATTTATCCACAATGCTAATATATAGAATACTTTTAAATGCAAAATACCAAAGTGCTGCTATTCTCTAATCTTCCCCTAAATGGTTTTTAAAAATGACACATTAATAAACATGAGTTAGCGCTAATGAATTTTTAAAAAAAATTATATATATTAACATAGATGAGAGCACTCAATGGATTTCCAAGTCAAAATAGTGTATTCAAAATGTTGCCAATGCGGATCAACGTTTCGACCAAACAGGTCTTTATCGATATATATATATATATATATATATATATATATATATATATATATATATATATATTCCAATATGCTTGCACTCCAGGTATAAATGAAAAAGATGCAAAAATGGAATGCACTCCAGGGTCTTTGATAATGTAAATAAAATATAACTTTTAATTCGTATATAAAATAAAAGAATATACATCAACGTTTTGGCTCACATCAGCTTCCTTCATCAGGATTGCAAAATACCTCGCAGTCCCTCTACCCCCCTCACAATCCCTCTACTCCCCTCACAGTCCCTCTACACCCTAACCCCCTCACAGCCCCCTACCCACCATACAGAACCCCTACCTACTTACAGCCCCTCTTCCCACCATACAAAACCCCTACCCACCTCACAGTCCCCCTCACAGTCCCTCTACCCACTCACAGCCCCCCTACCCACCATAAATAACTCCTACCCACTCACAGTATCCCCTACCCACTCACAGTATCCCCTACCCACTCACAGTATCCCCTACCCACTCACAGTATCCCCTACCCACCATACAGTCCCCCTACCTACCATACAGTCCCCCTACCTACCATACAGAACCCGTTCCCACCTCACAGCCCCCCTACCCACCTCACAGCCCTCCCCCCCTACCCACCTCACAGCCCTCCCCCCCTACCCACCTCACAGCCCTCCCCCCCTACCCACCTCACAGCCCTCCCCCCCTACCCACCTCACAGCCCTCCCCCCCTACCCACCCACCTCACTCATCTAAAACTGCGACCGGACCCCCGTAGTATTGGATGCTGGGAGGAAGGGACAGCACTTCCTCCCAGACAGAGGGTGCCGCCTGGAGGGGGAGAGGGAGCAGCGAGGACTGAGCAGCACACCAACCTCAGCCAGCAGCACTGAAGATCCTCCTGCAGAAATGTTGATACACTATGTCAAATGTTGATCTACTGTGTTCCATGGGAAAAATTAATTTGGAACCCCTGATCTAATTATTGAGTAATATATAAACACATAATAAATAATTATATATAAACACATAATAAATAATATATATATAAACACATAATATATTAATATATATATATATATATATATATATATATATATATATATATATATATATATATATATATATATATATATATATATATATATATAGTGTTCAAGTAGAGATTGTAGCCGTATTAGTCCAGTGATGTAGATGTAAAAAACAGATAAAATTCGTATCTTGTAAAAAAGGTATTACAAGATACGAATTTTATCTGTTTTTTACATCTATATATATATATATATATATATATATATTATATTATATTATATTATATGTTTATATATCACTCAATCATTAGATCAGAGGTTCCAAATTAATATATATACCCTAGGGTAATTGGGAAACGCTGCATTAGATGATTCAGATATATATTACTCGATTATCTAGGGTGGCAACACATAGCCGTACGTATTACATGTGACAATACGTGGCGCAGTGACTTATGGGACTGACATAGATTTTTTTAAATTTATTTTTTTCAGGGCTGCTTTGTATCCCCAGTCCGGCCCTGGCCCCAGCTGGCATTTAATGTGGATAAGTGCAAGATAATGCATCTTGGGCATAAAAACCCATGGGTAGAGTACAGAATATTTGAGAGTCCTAACCTCAACATCTGAGGAAAGGGATTTAGGGGTGATTATTTCTGATGACTTAAAGGTAGGCAGACAATGTAATAGAGCAGCAGGAAATGCTAGCAGAATGCTTGGTTGTATAGGGAGAGGTATTAGCAGTAGAAAGAGGGAAGTGCTCATGCCATTGTACAGAACACTGGTGAGACCTCACTTGGAGTATTGTACGCAGTACTGGAGAACATATCTTCAGAAGGATATTGATACTTTAGAGAGAGTTCAGAGAAGGGCTACTAAACTGGTTCATGAATTGCAGGATAAAACTTACCAGGAAAGGTTAAAGGATCTTAACATGTAAAGCTTGGAGGAAAGACGAGACAGGGGGGATATGATAGAAACATTTAAATACAGAAAGGGAATCAACACAGTAAAGGAGGAGACTATATTTAAAAGAAGAAAAACTACCACAACAAGAGGACATAGTCTTAAATTAGAGGGGCAAAGGTTTAAAAATAATATCCGGAAGTATTCCTTTACTGAGAGGGTAGTGGATGCATGGAATAGCCTTCCAGCTGAAGTGGTAGAGGTTAACACAGTGAAGGAGTTTAAGCATGCGTGGGATAGTCATAAGGCTATCCTGGCTATAAGATAAGGCCATGGACTAATGAAAGTAGGGATGCACCGAAATGAAAATTCTGTCCGAAAGCGAAACCGAAAACTCAGGATGCCCTTTGCCGAAAACCGAAACAGACTCTTTCCCCCAAATGATTTGTAAAAAAATGTTTTCCTATAATTTTATCAATATTAGACTTTTTAATGAATTTAATTAATCTAATATGAAAACTTCCCTTCTCTTTTAGTGGTCTCCCTCATTAATGTTCCTCTCCCCTCCATCTTTTTTAGTGTTCTTCTCCCTCCTCCTTCCCAGTCCCATAGTGCCCTCACCTCCTCTGTCCCACAGTGTTCTGTTCTCCCCCCCCCTCCCCTGTCCTATAGTGTTCTGTTCTCCCCCCTCCCCTGTCCTATAGTGTTCTGTTCTCCCCCCTCCCCTGTCCTATAGTGTTCTGTTCTCCCCCCCTCCCCTGTCCTATAGTGTTCTGTTCTCCCCCCCTCCCCTGTCCTATAGTGTTCTGTTCTCCCCCCTCCCCTGTCCTATAGTGTTCTGTCTCCCCCCTCCCCTGTCCTATAGTGTTCTGTTCTCCCCCCCTGTCCTATAGTGTTTTGTTCTCCCCTCCCCTGTCCTATGATGTTCTGTTCTCCCCCTGCCCTATAGTGTTCTGTTCTCCCCCATCCCCTGCCCTATAGTGTTCTGTTCTCCCCATCCCCTGCCCTATAGTGTTCTGTTCTCCCCCATCCTCTGCCCTATAGTGTTCTGTTCTCCCCCATCCCCTGCCCTATAGTGTTCTGTTCTCCCCCCTCCCCTGCCCTATAGTGTTCTGTTCTCTCCCCTCCCCTGCCCTATAGTGTTCTGTTCTCTCCCCTCCCCTGCCCTATAGTGTTCTGTTCTCTCCCCTCCCCTGCCCTATAGTGTTCTGTTCTCCCCCCTCCCCTGCCCTATAGTGTTCTGTTCTCCCCCCTCCCCTGCCCTATAGTGTTCTGTTCTCCCCCCTCCCCTGCCCTATAGTGTTCTGTTCTCCCCCCTCCCCTGCCCTATAGTGTTCTGTTCTCCCCCCTCCCCTGCCCTATAGTGTTCTGTTCTCCCCCCTCCCCTGCCCTATAGTGTTCTCCCCCACCTCCCCTGTCCCATAGTAGACTTGAATAGAAGGAAAATGTCACTATATTTAGGGAGGCAAGTGGGGGCCAAGGGGCTAGGTGGTGGTTTAAACACTATAGAGTCAGGAACACATTGTGCTGTTAGATTTGAAAACAAAATGTTTTTTTATGTACACTGTGAGTCACAGCCAGGAGAGGTATAGCTGTGAGAGTCACAGCGGCAGGGTCTCATAGGCGAGGCCAGCCCCAGCAAGCAAAATATAGGTAATAAAATTATCGTTGTAAATGCATGCAAGGGGACTGGAAAACCTAAACTGTTTAAAAAATAAATAAATAATAATAATAATTTAAACCACTAAAGTGTGTGTGTGTGTGTGTGTGTTGAGAAATTAAAGCCCCCTTTTTCCTGAACAAAATGATATATGTGTGGTTGAACTTAAAGCGGCACTGTCATGCTGAAATTACCTTTCTCACATTATTTCCTTTTCTCTTCCTCTCTCAGAATCTGTTCTTCTTTTATCATATCTGATCTAGTTTTCTTTAAAATATAAGACAAAGTATGGGCTACTTTGTCTAATGTATTTTTCCCCACGCTTGACCTTCTTTGACCAAAGGAGGAGCTTAAGTCTGCTCCACTTACTGTGGTCAAAGAAATTTTCCCACAATACTCCCATTTTCTCCTGTATTCTCGTGTTGCTTTATTCGCTGTTCGAATGTTCTTTCATATAGACAGGACACTGGCGAATTCACTGAATTTCGTCTTTACAGAATGAGTACAGTTTGTTCATTTGTATTAGGATGACATTCGTGCATTTTGTTCGGATCAAAATTTCATTCTAATGAATAAAATTCCGATCCGATTCGTCCTATCTTGCAGCCTCTTAGTGGACAGCTCCTTAATTCCCACAGTATTAGGAAGCTATCTACTAAAAAGGCTGAAAGACTAAAATGTATCTTTCATCCTACTTTACTAAGTGAAAACTACTTGGTATTCGTAAAGATTGAAATCTTCCTTCTGCCCCTACTTTCTTCTTTCTTGAAGAATACAGGAAATATCAGTGTATTCCCAATGATAAAGTATATGGATATAAAACACAAATAATACAAAAATATCAATAGTAGACACTCAGATTTCAAAGGATGCATAAAAGAGAATAATAAAACAACATGGCGTGAACTGTTTAAAAGCAGAAAAAAAACAAGATCTTATTATAGGACTACTATTCACATGGCCCAGAGCCATCTCAGGTTCAAGGGTGCCAATACTGGCTACAGGTTCCCATTGCTCATAGTAGAAGACAGGACATCAGATGATTGGCAAAAATCTATCTTTATTCAAGATTCAGGGTACGTTTGCTCAGATTTCTGTAGAACCTACTATAGTCAATAAAATTAACAAAGTTCCACTTACCACCAGAAATAGTAACCCACAATTAAGTATAGGTAAATACAATATAAAAAAAAATATATAGCAGACGCGTTTTGGCTTAAATCGCCTTCTTCCAGTGCTGATAGTGTCTTGTAATAATGTTCCTTTTATATCTGGTTCTATTGCCCGCACCTGTGTCCAGTCCCCCGATCAGTATACTTCCGTAATATTACTTCCGGGTTCTTCCGACGTCAGAACCCGGAAGTAATATTATGGAAGTATACTGATACTATGTTGTTTTATTATTGTTTTAGGCATCCTTTGAAATCCCAGTGTCTACTATTGATATGGTTGTATTATTTGTGTTTTATATCCATGTTACTGTATGTACACTGATATTTCCTGTATTCGTTACATTTCACTTTGTGTGTTGGGGAAACACTTTTTGATACCAGTTACATTCTTTACGTTTTTGGGTATTCTTTTTAAATTTTACGTGAAGCACCAGAACACACTCCTTTTTGTATACCCTTTGATCTTGGACCACTGATGAAGGTTATGCTTCTTAATATATTTTTTGTTTTGTTAAAGAGAATTGAAGCAATAATTGGCAACTACCCAGAAGGTCACAAAGCTGCAGCTGTTATCCCAGTGCTTGACTTGGCTCAGAGACAGCATGGATGGCTGCCTATCACTGCTATGAACAAGGTATGATCAGTTTGGGGATATATATTGAGAATTCCAGGATGAAGTTATATTAACTGTTAATGTAGTGCTGGGGTTGTATTGACAAACATTTTGCAGGTGCATAGAATTAGCTCAGCAGATGTTCATGAACTCCATTTAACTTGGCTGTTTTATATTTATCTAACGTCTACAGGAAACCACTAGAATCTTGATTTAAACTGCTCTACATCAGTTAAGCAAATTGTCTGCAACTGGATTAATAATATTCAAATAAGGGCTTTCTGTGTGCAGTTAACTTTTTATGTTACACTTATTTTGAATGCATTGTCTGTACTTACATTTGGAGCTTTTGCTAGATCTCGTATTTTGAACTTTTCTATTTGGGTGCTACAGTATGTAATTTGTACTTTGTTTTTTCCTTGTTCACTTCTGGTATTTGTGAGCATCTTTCATTATTTTGTATGAAATTGTCTTTATGCGTCTGTTCTTAACTATTACTGGGCCATGAGAAGGCAAAGTTTGACCATCCTCCATATCTTTCTAACCTATGTACGAATTGATCCAAAACAACCCTGCACAAGAGTAAAATCTAAATGTAGAAATGGTTAAATCTGTTGTGCAGTCTTCTTAAATAAAAAAACAAAACAAAAAACAAATGGGACTCTGCAGTAGCACCATGCAGTATACCCTCTATGGTAAATATTTATTTACTAAAGTAGCAGTTATCAGGAAGATATAGACGAGTTGGAGAATTTAACAATTTAACTATTTTGAAATTCAGTTTGAATTCTCAACAATTCAGACTTAAAGGAGCACTTTAGTGCCAGGAAAACAAACTAGTTTTCAGCTACTTAGCCTAATCCAGCGCCGGGCTCCCTCAGCGCTGGTGACCTTCACCTCCGAATGCGCATGCGCGGCAAGAGCTGAGCGCGCATTTAAACCGCCTATAGGAAAGCATTACAGGCATACCCTGCTTTACATACACTCACTTTAAGTACACTCGCGAGTACAGACATTCCCGCACCTCTTCTGTCCGTGAGTGAACAGGAAATGGAAGGTTCTATTCTCGCCTGGAGCAGCTCAGTTTGGTGTCTTTGGGGCAAGAACTTTTTTTTTTCTGCCCCTACATTGTTCATATTCTGCAATCGGCGCCATCCGGTGATAGGGTTTACCCTGCCATTTTCTATAACTATGACTTAGCAGCTTAGTCACAATTCTGAGGATTTAAAGTTAAACCATAAATGCTTAAAAGGGATGAAGAGGTGTTTCTAAACAAAGTGTGCAACTAAGCTGCTAACAAATACAAATTGGCACCGTATTGACAGAAAATGGCCCAGTGGGCAGGTTTATTTTACTTTTCCTCCCAGTTTAAGGCTGTTGGATGAGTAAAACATTAAAGATAAATGGTACAATCTGGAATGAGATTTTTCTTTTTACAGTTTTTTTTTTTTAATCTTTAATTTTGCGGTGCATGGGTAGTACAAACGAGCTTGTATCGCCACAACAGCGCGTACATGCTAGAATAGTAAAACAATGAAAACAGTATCATGGCATGCAATGGCGGCACCATTTTTTTTTTTGTTAATAATTACAGGAAACATACGTCTAAGGTTCAAGCTTGAGTTAGTTAGGTAATGTCGAGATAGAGATAAGACATAACGATTAACAGTATGAGGAGTTTGTCTTGGAGTGTGCCTACGCGTAGATTAGAGTGTCTCAGGCTGAGCATACGTGAGCCGGCATGAAGCCTAGGTAGTTTTGTGAGCTCCCCGGCACCCCCACCCCCAGTTAACTACCCCTGGCGTGGACTTAATCGGCTGTCTTGGTGTAGGGTTCAGGAGTAGTACGTGTAGTGTCTTTTGTTAGGCCCTCCGTCTGGTCAGCTATTGTGTGTGTGTGTCTCTACTTGTCCCCTATGCAAGCCGGTACCTTGGCCAGGACTTCATCCATTGCTAAGCTAAGCTCAGGGAAGGGTATGGTTGGGTTCCCCCAAAATGGTAGGACCAGGTGTTACATACTGTGTCAGCTGGGTTAAACTGGTGAGATACACGGTGGTTAACACAATGAGTCCATTAAAGCATGACACAGTCCAGTTAGATCTGCAGTCCCATAGAAGTGAGCAGCCAGGCCTTCAGGGTCATCGATTAAATAGTAAGGGGTGGTCTGCCTTTGCCGTTCGGTCCGCCAGGTGTGTGTGGTGGAGGGTTCAGAGCTCCAGCCTTCATACCAGCCTATCTTTCTGCTGGGCATCTTGGGTGTGAGCCCCTGGTAGTCTTGGCGAGTGGGTAGGGGTCGTCTGTGATGTTTGGCTCCACCCTGGCTCCAGGCCTTGTTCATGGTCAGCATCCTTGGGCCACTGACTCTGTTTCTCCTTGAGGCCGGGTCTCTCCCTTTGTGGGCGTCTCAGAGGGGCCTGTTGGTCATCTGCTGTCTGCGGCGTGCGGCCCTCCGGCGTGGTGGCCGATGCCGCGGAGGGGGTTCCCTCACGACCTTTGGCCTGGACGGGCTTTTGGTGCAGGTAACAGGTGCTTGGCGTTTCACTTCGCCCAGGGTGGGGCCTTGTCGCTTCCTGTGACCCCTGGTCTCTGCTGCATCTGTGCGGGCTATTTGAGAGGCCCTCTGCTCCAGCTTTTCCCAGAAGCGCCGGAATATGGCGTCCAGGCGCTCGGATAGAGGCCGAGATGATAGCTGTCTGCAAGCACCGTCATCCGACACCATCTTGCCATCGAGGTGGTCCGGTAATGCAGGCGGGTATGGTGGTTCAAGTGCCAGCTCGATGCGGACCGGGATAACCCCCGCCGGTCCATAGGGGGGGAACCAACGTCCTATTCCGGCTCCGGCATCAGTACGCGGCGCGCGAGGAAGCTGAAGAGGGAGCACTCAGGGGAGAGTGCTCCCTCGCGCGCTCGCCCAGTGACACCAGGGCCAGCCTAGGGGGGGCCTGAGGTGGCCGGCTCTTGGGCTCCCCAGGAGAAGAGGCTGGCCACAGTGGGTACATACTGGGTCGCAGGGCGGCCGGGCCCGGTTGCAGCTGCGACCCCGGTATGTGTGTATGTGTTACTGAGTGTGTTAGTTTGTGTGCGTCTTTGTGTGTTAGTGAGTCTGTTTGGTGTCTGTAAGTGAGTGTGTATGTGTCTGTCTGTCTGTCAGTGAGTATGTATGTCTGTCACTGAGTGTGTGTCTGTCAGTAAATGTATCTGTTAGCTAGTGTGTATGCGTCTGTTCGTGAGAGTGTGTGTGTCTTCAGCACTTACCTTTCTCCAGCGCCGGACTCCCGCCCTGATCCGCCTCTCAGCTCCGAATGTGCATGCGCGGCAAGAGCCGCGCGCACATTCAAACCGCCCATAGGAAAGCACTACTCAATGCTTTCCTATGGACGTTCAGCATCTTCTCACTGTGATTTTCACAGTGAGAATCGCGGAAGCTCCTCTAGCGGCTGTCAATGAGACAGCCACTAGAGGCTGGATTAACCATCAGTGAAACATAGCAGTTTCTCTGAAAACTTATCAGTTTTTGCACCGGGGCCCAATGGGTTGTGTGTACGCCACTGGTATCAGTTATGCCTATAAATTACTAATGCAATGCACTACTTGCAGTGGGAAGTGAAAAAAGGTATTGTTTTACTTTAAGTACATTTTAATTTTACATACATTCTCTGGTCCCATTGTGTACTTAAAAGTGGGGTATGCCTGTACTCAATGCTTTCCTGTGGACGTCCAGCGTCATCTCAGTGTGATTTTCACACTGAGAATTGCAGAAGCGGCTGTCAGGGAGACAGCCACTAGAGGCTGGATTAACCCTCAATGTAAACATGTTTACAGCTGCAGGGTTAAAACTAGGGGGAACTGGCACTCAGACCACTTCATTGAGCTGAAGTGGTCTGGGTGCCTAGAGTGGTCCTTTAAGTTAATAACCCGGAGAAAATGTACTGATTTCTAAATACGTATGCACATAATAGAATTACATGTACAGTTGGGTCTGATATGTACTTACTTAGAGCGGGTCAATTAAAACTGTTTTCCCACAGATGTATTGAGAACTTTTCTTTCATGATACATTCAAACTTGATATGATCGATCTTTTGATTGAACGTTTGTGATTTGTGTGTGTGTGTATACTATTCTGTTTTAGGTGGCTGATGTCTTGCAAATGCCTGCCATGCGAGTCTACGAGGTTGCTACGTTTTACACCATGTACAACAGGAAACCAGTTGGAAAATATCACATTCAAATTTGTACAACCACACCGTGCATGCTTAGGAACTCTGATGCAATCCTGGAGGCTATCGAGAAGAAGCTAGGTATAGCTAGTGTGTGTGTGGATTACTTGTATGTATTCCTTGTTTAATGGTTTTCAACAGTGGGATCACTAATCCGTTCTCAGAAGGTTTCTCACTGCCGTAGTTGGCTTGCTGACTTCTGCTGCAAAATGTCCGGTGTAACTGCTGATGCCATCACTGCGTCTCTCGTTTTATCAGCTGTAAGCCGGCAGCGTAAAACAAAATACATCTGCTAAGAGTCTTGCTGAATGGACACCACAGTGGCTGCATCATCATTTTATCGATTTGGTTTTCTATTAAAATAGCATAAGCTAAAGCAATATAGTGTTACTACAAGGTTAATGTAAGCAATGCCAGATTTAAGGACAAAGACATTTTTCAGCAATCCTGCTAATGCAGGCTTTTTAATGTGTGCTGCCTGGAAAATATGCAGTGTCTTTACCTAAATAGAATAGTGCCCTTTGTCTGTACGTGCTATTTCTACTAAAAATATAATTTTCCCATAAGAATCAAATAGATTGTAGTGTAACTATGGTGTATGTGATGCTTTCATTCCTGGCAATCAAACCTATACAAGTAACCTATTCTATTTTAAAGATGTGGATAGGCCAATAGTACATACCATTTACACATTGCTGCATGATTATGAAATTTAACAAACAGAGCAAAAATGGAAATATTGTCTACTCATCAGCTTTTATTTGTTTCTAATGGTGCTTATTCAAATATGTGTGCCCTTTTGGTGGGGCTACACTTTAAATGTTCTACATTTGCAAATATATTTTAGTACCTACCTGATCTACTTTACTGAAATACCTGGCTATACACAAATTTCTTGTTTGTGTGCCTTATACTCTATGTATTCCCCTTGCATGTTATAGTTCAAAGAGCTCCCTCTAGTTTATCCTGTTGCAGATTGACCTCCTTTGCAAATGGCTGCAATTATAGACTTCACCCATTTGTGATGTCAGTCTTTCATATGATTTAACTAGCACAAAAAAAAAAAAAAAAAAAAAGTAAGTTGCTGTAATTGGTGTTTGTGGCATAGATGACTGGGAAAATAATGAGAACATATAAAAATGTCTCTTACGTTTTTCTTCAGAGGACTCCGTTCTGGATAAAAAGGTCAATAAAATATTTATATTTTAGGAGGGAGGGGGGTGTTAGACGAGGAGTCACCTTGAATTAAGAGGAGCTGAATATTATGCTATATAGTGTATAATGCCACTGGACAGCATTTTGTGAGCATTCTAAATAGTACAGGTCACTGTAGTCAACGCACATTCTCCAGCACCAGCTGGTTATCAAATGTGTGTTCCCAAAATAGACTAGTGTTATGTAATAAATGCACTCAGGAACGATGCACAGCAAACAAGCATCTGAATCGCATGATCTGGTGTATGACTGAACCCATGATTGACCCACACAATTCCATACCAGAAGAGCTACTGGTATGGTACCCCTTGCCTTTTTGTATGTTTCTCTACATTTTAATACATTTCAATAAAAAAATAAAATATTGTGTTTTAACTTGGTTGTGAGGACGTTGATTCCTAATCAGACAGATCACTCTTTCTGTTAAACGTTATTTCTTCTAACTCTGTTTTCTTGAACCAGGAATACATGTGGGAGAGACAACGCCTGATGGGTTATTTACACTGGCAGAGGTTGAATGTCTCGGGGCTTGTGTAAATGCACCAATGGTTCAAATAAATGACCACTACTACGTAAGTACATCCTTTTGGCATAAACGTTTTATAACAGTGATATTTGTATTTGACAATTAGAGGCTCCAAAACCATACAAACAATGAACACCGTATAACATTGCATTTTCAGTCAGTAACATGATAGTCAAAATGGCAAGAATTCTAGTTTTAATGTGCTTCTAGTTTTATCCACAACTTGCACCATCACAATTGTAATAAACTTCTTATCCGATTAAATAAACTTAGTCTGAAACACATAGGGTTAGGAACACAAACCTGTATCCCTGATACTATAGTTTTAAAATCACTATCTAGCCCCCCTTGCCCTCCTAAATATAGTAAATTCTTTATTCTAGTCTGCCAGCTCTGGCTCTGCCACTCCTCAGACAGCCACTAGAGGTGCCTCCTGGGTCAGTGCTGCCCAGTGTGCAGCACTGACGTTCTGCATCTCCACGCTCTGCATGAGGCAGCACTGACCCAGGAGGCACCTCTAGTGGCTGTCTGAGGAGTGACCACTGGAGGTGTCCCTAGGCTGTAATGTAAACACTGCCTTTTCTCTGAAAATACATTGTTTACAACAAAAAGCCTCTAGGGACTTACTATACTCACCAGAACAACCACATTAAGCTGGAGTTTTTCTGGCTATTAAACAGTCCCTTTCATGAAGAGTTTTTGGTGTATGGATCATGTGCCTGCAGCCTCACTGCTTAGTTCTTTCCCATTCAGGAGTTAAATAATTTGCTGTAAAAAAAGATTTAATTTTAAAATAACTTTTTATTGCACATTGTGTTTAGTTTAGAATTTAATGTCCCCTACTATGTTACTTTTGTGATTAGAAATCAAGTTCAATTTCCCATCGGAGGAATATCCCGCATCCAACACCCTGCCACTGTCTTACTTGAAACTAAATTATTTATCAGACCCTAGTCTAGGCATAGGCATAGGTAGCCCCCGGAGAGAGGTGCGAGCACCAGCGGAGACCCCGAGGCTGTGAGTCGGCTTCACAGCCACAGAGGTCCCGCTGGCCGCCTGGAAGTCCGTGCCGACCAATAGGAGAAGGAGCGCCCATTAAAACTAGGTACGCGCCAGGCTCCTGAAAAGTCTGCACAAGTGAGCGCTGATTGGTCGCTGCCGGTTGCAGGCCGACTGGTGCACCGGTGTTTTGCGCCCTTTCTCCTGATTGGGCGGCGAAACTCCTCTCCTCTCTGAACACTGATTGGTGCAAATTGGTTTCGCGCCTTCCTCTGGATTGATTGTTGCTTTGTTTAGGAGCGAAGTTTGAATTGACCAGCCTAAACCAAGCAACTTTATGGAACTAATTTCGGGGATGTACAGAGCCTCGAGCCCAGACTTTGTACGATGGTTTCTTGGGCTCTTTACATCCAATAGCCCTGCTATTTGCAGGGATCCTAGTTGGGACCTGGGGCTATCCAGTGATATGCATTTTACATGTGTGACCTCCATATATGTGATGTGTTTTTTACTGTGTACTGTTGGTATCTCCCAGAGCGGGAGATGGTTATCTGTAAACCATCATCCTCCCAACCTGGGATTGTGTTGAACTGAACAGAGACCCTCGCTCTGTGCATAAAAGGAAGTTGTACCAATAAAGCATAGTCCGTGTTGTACCTCCAGAACCCCGGTCTTGTCCAGTTACTGGGTGGAAGAAAGGGTTAATCCCTGTGCCAGCTTGTCGCAGCTGGTGGAAGATGCAGCGGGGCAAGTCCTTTTAAGGACTGGAGCTTCCAGGACTGAGTGCCGTCCAGTGCCTGGGAGCGAGCAGAGCTAGTTCCCCTATCCGTTCCCCTGTTCCAGCTCGGAAGCGGTCCCTTTAAAGGGGGTAACCGGTCGGTTTACAGGGAGCTCCATTACAGATGGTACTTACTACTGGCAAGATCGATACATTTGGTGGCTCAGTCTCCACTGCGCTGGAGATGTGGGAACGCCATTGGTACAATGTTTTTAATATTTTGTGTTGCCGTGAGCCAGTGCACACCGTATGGTTACAGGTCACATGATTGATTGCACTTACAATAGGTTTGAACATTAAACCATAGGTTGAGTTGTGTCTTTTATTCATAAACACCACAGGATACGCCCAAAGATCAAAATCAGGTAATTTTTCACATCTTGGTGCTGAGCATTATATTTTTAGCTAGACTCTGCCAACTAAACCAGGTCGCAATCACAGGGGAATATGAGTGGGAAGGCTTCCCAGAAAGATACCCTTAAATCACTTAAAATCTCATGCAATCTGTTTGTTGGATTTTTTTTTTTTTTTTTTAATCCTTTTGTGCTTATCTTTGAGTTATTTATGACGTGAAAATTTTGATGCACTTGGAGTGATATTGTCTGTAATTAAGAGAGCAGGAGATAAAAAGTAAACACACTGTGCTGTTTATATTTGATTAAAACTGAAATCATGAAGTCACTGTCTTCCTATCTGCTCCCCCCCCCCTTTTTCCCCTAGCTTGGTTTGGGATACTATATAGATAAGAGGACAATGATTGTATGTGGCAAGTCAGCAGCTAAGCTCGCACTGATCTCCCATTGGCTGACCTACACTGTGTACATTCTAATTGGGAAAACCTTTTGTGATAATGGGGGAAGTGGCTAAGGGAACAGTTTTGCTGCAAAAAAGGCCACAAATCTAAAGCGATTTTGCCCAGAGTGTTCCTTTGATTTATGTGCTGGCGCTTATTCCAGTGCACTGTAGACTGCATTTTGTATACCAGCTTGATTATGGGTGTATTCCATCAGGTCCCATTGACTTATTTGTCTTTACTTTTGACAGTTGAAATAGAACCTCTTCCTCTGTAAACTCACGTGTAATAAATGACTCATTTATCCTTTTTCTTAACTGAGATCCCTTTCCTTCATTTTCATCTGTAAATACCGAACAAAAATATTAATTGAGGCAGTCAGCTAGACCTTTATCCTCTTCTACATACCTTCCTTCTTTTGTTTTTAATCTAACTAATCCTTGTTTTACTTTTCTTTTCTCATTTAGGTATCTAAAAAAAAAGTTTTGTCCCCTTTTTTTTACTGACTGTGCTATTTTCTCTTCTGTATGTGATTTGGAAACTCTTAACCTCTTTCTGCCTAATCTTATAGATCATTCTGTCTTCCTCACTCTGGTTTTTTTTATAATTACTAAATGCTAAATTTTTGTTTTTTACTATTTTGGCCACATCTGCGGAGTACCACAGTGGTTTCTTGAATTTTTTGCTTTTACTGACAAGCCTAATGCAATTTTCTGTTGCCTTCAGTAGTGCAACTTTTAAATAATCGCATTTATCTTGGACTCCATTTAAATTGCTCCAGTCTGATAATGACTCCTTTACACATTCTAATTTTAGAAAAATCTGTTTTTCTAAAGTCTAAAACTTTTGTTTTTGTGTGGTGTGACTCAGTCACTGCTCTTATATTAAACCACACTGACTGATGATCACTGGATCCTAAACTTTCACCTACAGTAATATCTGATACCAAATCTCCATTTGTAAACATTAAATCTAGTATGGCCTCTTTACGAGTTGGCTCCTCAACGACTTGTTTTAGAGACAATCCCAGTAGGGAGTTTAGAATATGTGTGCTCCTGGCACAAGTAGCTATTTTTGTTTTCCAATTCACATCAGGAAGATTAAAGTCACCCATGATGATAACTTCCCCCTTCATTGCCATTTTAGCTATTTCTTCAACTAGTAGATTATCTAACTCTTCAATTTGTCCTGGGGGCCTATAAATCACACCTACACGAGTTACTGTGTGATTACCAAATTCTAACGTAACCCAAACGGACCAAATGTGTTCTTTATTCAGCTAATGTAGTACAGAGCTTACTTACCATATCACTAGTTTGAGATTGTTGTATTACCGGTTATATAATCCACTTGCTAATCTCACAGCCATGCCTGAGGCTTTAAATAAAGGTTTTAGAAGTACAGATGGCGTCTGCTGTGCAGGGGGTGTAACACAAACAGAATAAACAACTGATTGCCTCTATTCTCTTATACTATGACCACATACAAGGTTGTTGTGAAACATTTTGTCCTCCTATCATTCATAAAACACTCCTATTTTGATTTATGTTGCATGAGAAAATGCTTTTATCCCACATACAAAATCGGTCATAGTTGTGTGGAATACATATTTTCTAGTCTGTGACAATCAGAATATCTATAGGGCAATATTTTCCTAGTAGTTAATAAGTACATAGAGAAGCTCCTGCTCAACCACTCAGAATCTCAATCTCTCTCTCTCTCTCTCTCTCTCTCTCTCTCTCTCTCTCTCTCTCTCTCTCTCTCTCTCTCTCTCTCTCTCTCTCTCTCTCTCTCTCTCTCTCTCTCTCTCTCTCTCTCTCTCTCTCTCTCTCTCTCTCTCTCTCTCTCTCTCTCTCTCTCTCTCTCTCTCCCCCTCTCTCTCCCCCTCTCTCTCCCCCTCTCTCTCCCTCTCTCTCTCTCTCTCTCTCTCTCTCTCTCTCCCCCCTCTCTCTCTCTCTCTCTCTCTCTCTCTCTCTCCCCCCCTCTCTCTCTCTCTCTCTCTCTCTCTCCCCCCCTCTCTCTCTCTCTCTCTCTCTCTCTCTCTCTCTCCCCCTCTCTCCCTCTCTCCCTCTCTCCCTCTAGATGTATCAAAATGAGCCTATTGCTTTACTGAAAGATAAAGCAGAGCCATACACTGCACCAATAGCTTGCCTTGTAGATATTGTGCAGTTTGTCAGGGAGACGCTTGTGACTACTCCCTCCCACCCCTTCGTATAGTCTTTTCCTCTTCCTCTTCTTACAAGTTTATTTATAATGCATTTTACTATGCAAAAGGAGGTAAGTGAGAGCCACCTGTAAGTACTTGGGGCAAACAAGAACTGACAGTGTGTTAATTCTATTTATTTAAGATCGAGTACTAAAAATGATTATTGGGCCCGGCCTTGTTATACAAATAAAGATTAAACTTACCTCTAAACCAGTTTTTAAATATTCTCCTTGCTGCAGCCACTCTGCCCAGTGAAATAAATAGCTGTGATGGCTTTTCTCCAGTCCAGTGCACTGGGGACATAGGGCACATGTGCTGCAATTGCTGTGCTCTCCCAATGCTTTTTATAGAAAAGGATTTGGCATAATTGTGCTCTTCAACAACTGAATATCTTCCATGAGGAAATTCCTTTAGTGGCTGGTAGCCTGACAGCGGTCAATGGAATGGTTTAGGCAAAATGACCACTGCAGTTTCTCATAAACCGCAATGTTTTTTTACATTGCTAAACAAAGGGCGCTGCATCTATGTACCAAAACCACTCCCTTAAGATGGATCCAACTTTACTAAATATTAGATCCCTAATGTAAGTGATCATTTACAAATATTACCAATAGTGGACTTGTTCCAATATTGTTAATATTATGTCTGACTGCATTATATCTGCTAATATTGTCTGACTGTATTGACGCCATCATATAGAATCTAGTGAATAAGAAGGTTTGGTTTCTGCATGTGTATATAACAATTATATAGACTCTGCTAGAAGGTGACATACAACCTCTGGTAGTACATCTGCTTTGGACTACAGAAGATGCCCAGACAGCACAATGCAGATTGTATTATAATTGTCTACAAGCCATATGTAACACCATCTGTGGTCTTTTATATATGAGAGAGCATGTAAAGGAACCAGGAACTAGCAGCAATGTTTATTAGAAATATTATTAGAAATATGCTGTGTATAGAAAAGAACTTCATCCACTCATGTGGACAATTGGTGTCTGAGATTTATGGTAAAAAACATTGCACAATGTATTAACGGTAAAGATTCTGTAAATTGCAGATGTAATGGAGTTACATAGTTTGGTGTGTTAATTTATTTTATTATTATTATTATTATTATTATTATTATTATTATTACAGGAGGACCTCGTGCCAAAAGATATTGAAAATATTATTGATGATTTCAAAGCTGGCAAAGTACCAAATCCTGGCCCAAGGTAATATTTTTATTTTCAGTACAATTTCTTCAATTTAAAGTACCGTATATACTCGAGTATAAGCCGACCCGAATATAAGCCGAGGCCCCTAATTTTACCCCCAAAAACTGGGAAAACTTATTGACTCGAGTATAAGACTATAGGGTGGGAAATGCAGCAGCAACTGGTAAATTTCTAAATAAAATTAGATCCTAAAAAAATTATATTAATTGAATATTTATTTACAGTGTGTGTGTGTGTGTGTGTGTGTGTGTGTGTTGCAGAGCCTTGGTGGGGGCTGGGCAATTGTATTAATTTTTTTTTAAAATTATTTTAATTTTTTATTATTATTTTTTATTTAATTATTATTTTTTATGATTATTTTATTATTATTGTTTGTTTTTTTCGTCCCCCCTCCCTGCTTGATACATGGCAGGGAGGGGGCTCTCACTCCCTGGTGGTCCAGTGGATGGGCACTGTGTAGGAGGTGGGCTGGCAGGAAGCACTTACCTCTCCTGCATCTCCTGCCAACTCCCTCCTCGTCCGTGCAGCTCCCTCTGCCAGCTCACAGTGTAAGTCTCGCGAGAGGCGCACTATGACCCTGCGGCTCTCGCAAGACTTACACTGGGAGCTGACAGAGGTGCTGAACGGACCGGCACGGAGGAGGAGGGAGC
Source organism: Pelobates fuscus (assembly GCF_036172605.1). Lineage (NCBI taxonomy): Eukaryota > Metazoa > Chordata > Amphibia > Anura > Pelobatidae > Pelobates > Pelobates fuscus. The sequence continues at coordinate 122,720,600 of NC_086320.1, forward strand.
TGACAGGAGCTGCAGGAGAGGTAAGTAAACGCTCTGCAGCCCCCACAGCTTCCAGTCTGTATTATGGCAATGTAAATGGCCATAATACAGACACTGACTCGAGTATAAGTCGAGTTGGGGTTTTTCAGCACAAAAAATGTGCTGAAAAACTCTGCTTATACTCTAGTATATACGGTACCTTCTCACTACTTAAAGAGCTACTCCAAACATTATGATGTGGGAGTACCTTGGCCCCATTTTATAGTTATGGGGTAAGCCGATTTGTAATGGTTTGCCCTCATACGTGGGGTCTGAATCAATGCACTAATCTGTTGACGTGAATTCCATGTTGCGTGAGAACTGGGAAAAACATTGATTTGGCCAATGGTTTAATTTATTATGTTTTAAGGGTTTTTTATTTGTTTGTTTTTAAGTAATGCATATATTTAAACATTGAAGTTTATTAATATCCATAATAATAAAAAAAATAATTCTTGACTCGTGGGTACAACATCTTCACATATTCTGCTCTGAGATTGGTTTGCCAAATATAACTTTACCCACGGGGAGGTTAAATTTCTATTTGTCTCTAATTAGTTTCATTTAAATAAGTCCTGCGCAAACTAAACCTTTTAAAACCAAAATAAATATATGGGAAACCGCAAAGTGTGTTAAGTTGTAAGTGAGAGAATTGTCTAAAAAATCAATTTTATGTTTTTTTATATTTTTGTGCATTTGTACTTATTACTAACAATTGTTGGATCCTCATGGTTGGAAAACACATTCATCATGCTCCGTCTAGCAGGTCTCAATAAACAGTTTTACTATACTTCCCACATCTTTCCCCAGCGACAGACTGTGATTTCAGATAGGACAACTTGGCACACTGTGATAATGGAGAGGCATAAAGTGACCACAAATTAATCCCCAATTTCAATTTCCACCACCCCAGGTTATAACTAAATCAATGTCACTACCAAGACTTTCTATATGGAGAAAGGGTCTTGGGTTACCCCTTAAACTTGAATTCAAAAAACAGGTAACAAAATATAATATGACAGATTTAAAAATAGTGCTTAACCCCTTCAGGACAGAGTCAATAGTACACGTTCTGATCAAAACAAAATGTAAACAACTGGAACTGCGCTATATGTCTGTTCAACCATAATTCACCTCTTTCATATTAAGTGCACCCACACTTATTATATATAATTTTATTCAGGAGAAACAGGGCTTTAATTTCCCACGAACTATACATATATGAAACATAACGTATTATGAATAAAATACAAAAAAACTGTGAGAAATTAAGATATAAAAATATAAAAATTGTAGTTCTGCCTGACATTTTAGCTGTAAATAAGCTGTCTTAATTGGTATATCCAAAAGAGTCCCTTGTAGATAATGTAAAATAAAATTCCAGAGAAGCTCAGTTGAATTACGGATTGATCTCTCATTGTGTAATTCAGGGCTTGACAAATGCCAGGCGCTAGGTTGGCATATGTCAGCCCTGAGTGGAAAAGGAGAATGCAGGTGGCTGGCCGGCCATGCGGCAGAGCAGAGGTGGGCCAGCGGCTGCTGCGTGGAATGGACCTGTCCTCTCTCTGCTTGTTTGAGCGCCATGCCGGGAGCTGGAATACTAAACAGTTTGTGACAGGGAGCAGAGTAGGGAGATGACAGCAGCCCCACTGGACCCCAGGATAAACCTATCCATTCCAGCTCTCCAAAGGTAAGGAGGCTGAGTGGGTTTCAATCAAAATTATTTTAAAAAAATTCAACACTCTTGTGTGTCTGTTAGGTGACCGGTCCCCCTCTGATTACATGGGAAAGGTTATTTTACATACCTTTTTTCTGCCTCCATCTTGATGATCTCAGCCAGGCATGCTTTCCCATAGGAAAGCATTGGGAGGCTATTGTGCATGAACTAATCTGCATCTCCTCAAAGAGATGCATTGAATCAATGCACCACTATTGGGAACATTCAGCTCCTCTAGGCTGAGAGTGGTTTGAGTGACTGCCACTAGAGGTGTTACTACACACCTCTAAAAGGCAAGGTTTACATTAGAAAGCCAGCAGGGACATGCTATATACACCAGAAAAATGACATTATGCTGTAGTGGTACTGTTGACTATAGTGTCCCTTTAACCTCAGCATGGCATGTTCAGCTTAATTTTGATGGGAAATATTATAATGTTCAAATTATGCAAGATACATATTTAATGCAGCATTTAGCTCCCAAATAACACATTTTAAATGAAATATTGGGGTATGTCCCTATTTTACCCCTATGAGGCTATAAGGTAATTTATCTCTCTTCCTGCATGTTCCTATTAGCACAGTAGAGGGCTGTTAAGAACATGCAGGAAGAGCGATAAAGAGCCTTAACAGCCCAATATCAAGGCTATTACATTTTATGACTCGCCTGCAGGCTTCACAAGACAGGATACTGAATAGAGATTGTCACCTGCTAAAATACACAAACCATACAGTTTTACAACCCTGACACTTTAGACAGCAGTGACATCCTGTTTTACCCTTGCAAGCTTGGAAGGAACTTAATCACCGCTTTAAAACTTGCAAGCTTGGAGGAAATTTAATCATATAATGCACATGACAAAAGAAAACCAGATAAGACTGATAAAGGTTTGTACTCCATCTCAATTGTCACCTTTTTCTCCCACCTTGTGTATCCCTACTTCCCTTTATCTCTCCCCTATAGCGTAGAAATTATTACAAGCAATGCGTTGAAAAGAAAGTATAATGTGATGTTATGCATAGATCTAGAAAATAAAATGACACTTAAAAAGAATATAGTATGTCTCTGAATGAGTAATTATAATACAATTATACTTTCAAAAATAGTCCACCTACCCAGAATAGGATCACAGCTAATGGACATAGCAGGTGCGTTCTAATAAAGCAGAGCTCGACAAATCCCAGGCGCCATAGGAATTTTGCCTTGGTGCCTGGGATATACATTGTATATCTCCGAGGCGGGCCGACGGCAAGCTGGGGGTTCGTGGAGGCGGGCGGCTAGTTGCACGAATCGAAGGAGGGCGGCAAGGGAGCTGTGATGTCCCTGCTTTGCTCTGCTCCCCTGAGCACCGCTTAATGAGACCGGGGCCGGGATATGACGTCACATTCCGGCCTCACTAAGCGGCGCGCAGAGGAGCAGAGCAGGGACATCACAGCTCCCTCGCTGCCTCCAACAATACTCGCAGCTAGCCGCCTCCACGACCCCCCAGCTTAATCCACCAGCCGGTCGCCCACTGGACCCCCAAAGGTATTAAATGAAACAATAATGTGTGAGTGTATGGGTCTGTCTGTCTGTCTTGGTGTGTGTGTGTGTGTCTGTCTGCCTTGGTGTGTGTTTATATCTGTCTGTCATGGTGTGTCATTGGGGACATTTATTGAAATTCTGTATTGTGTTATACTTACATGGATGTACAAGATTTATATTGGTATTAAAGGGACACAGCAGGCACTGAAACTCCTTTATCTATGAATGAGAGTCTTCAGCAGTCCATCCCCTCTGAGATGCCTTGACTAATGAGGACGCATTAGCCTGAGCAGCCGTGGGTAGCTGTGATTGGATAAGAGTGTCTGCTGACCACTTTCTGTCTATCACTGCGCCCACTGTTGTGAATTAGTATGACTAGAAGTGTGTAATATCTGCCTTAGCAGTACCTCCCAGGCTGTGTGTGCCCAAAGACTCTTATTAAGTGTTAAACTACTTAAAAAAGGATATTACATGAATGGTGAAACAGAGCCGAGGTACTCTATAATTATAACACACTGTAACCAAAACAAGTAGAATGGTTCATATTCCTACAGTGTACCTTTATAAGTATACATGGGTAATAAAAAGCTAGGTCTCAGAACAGCATTAAAGTGCAGAAATGGCAAAATAATAATTTGCGGTCCAAACAGTGAAATGTCAACGATCTTTTTAATATGGAACATCTTACTAATCATTGATCCCCCGAAAACCTTACAAAGTTTTTTGGAACCTTGGATTTCTCACTTATCAGACACCCATTAATCTGAGTTGGTTGACATACTAGTTCTGAATCTTTCTACGTACCATTTTGTATCACAAAATATTTCATGGGAGATTTTTGTAAAAAAAAAATAACTTAATCTATTAATATAAACAAATATCCTCTAGATAGACATTGTATTTAGAATTATTTATAAATCTATATTATGGCTATGCATTTTTTTCTATTTCAGGAATGGACGTTTTTCGTGTGAACCTGCAGGAGGACTAACCTGTCTAACTGATCCACCAAGGGGACCTGGTTTTGGAGTTCGTGCAGACCTCTAAGTTTAATTATTAATATACTGTGTCCCTGTGCAAATATAAATACACTCTGTACTTAAATATAGATCTGAAACAAAGTTTTATATTTGGTGTCTAGAACTAATTATTGTGAAACCTAAGAATGTGCTGTTTTATACAGAATCCAGGCCACCGTGCTATCCTTATTGCTAAAATGCGTGGACTTTGTCTACCATCTAGGAACACTATAGCGTTTAATGCAAATATGCATTTGGTGTTGGCACTGCTCTGCCTCTAGTAAAGTCCTGCAAGCATCGGTTCCTTGGCTTCTTGTCGAATACATTGCTTTTTTAAGGGCTGAGAGGCGCATGCATGGTGATCAATGTGCCCCCTAGGAGAGAAGCATTTGATGACGTTTGACATTAAACAGGAAGAGAGCCACCAAAAGTGCGATTAGCTCTCAAACAAAACATTGCTGTATCTAGTAAACACCAACATTTTAGATTGCAGGACTACAACGACAAGGGCACTGCATCCAGACCACTTAATTGAGATGAAGTAATTTGGGTACTTTTTTAGTGACCCTTTAAATAATAATAAAGTTGTACACATCCATAAATATGGTTTTGACAACTTCCATGTTTGATAAAGAGTAAGATATAATAAGTAACTTGCTGAAATGGACACACTGCATCATAAAAAGTGCATAAGTCAGTCCCCTGGCTGTGACTCACACAGCCTCCCTACACTTCCTGAAAGAGTATATATTTAGTTTTAGCTTCCATTATTGCACAGTGTGTTTAATTTAGAATTTCCTGTTTGGTTTTCTGCCTGCTAGAGCCTACAGTACATTTCAGTGTGATTTCAAGTTCAATTAACTAAGCAGAAGCTAATAACTTCCATAGTAAACACACTGCTAAAGAAATGAAAACTTTTTTGTTTTCCCATGGAGGCTGTGTAATATACAGCATGGGGAGGTGTGGCTATTTCAGTTTAAAAAAAATACTCCTTTCCTGATGGTAGCCTCCATTGGCCTTATACAATAGTCATAAAAAAAAGCTAATTGGGTGATATTTAGGCAAGTTGATTATTACTCACACCCAAAATGTCCAGGCTTCATATGTCATGATGGTGATACTGGGGGATAAGGTTTAGGGCTGTCCAACATCTGCATAGATGGACTACAGATCATTTGAAACAAATGGATATGTTTCCATCAAGACTGGGACAGGAAACAAAATCTAGTATTTTCCCCAGGCTCCATGGTGATGTTAAGCTTTGGAGCATACATAACATAATAGTGTGTGAGAGAACATATGCTATTTTCCAAGTTGTTCATTCGTAAGGTAAGTAAGGCACAAAATACAAGGCACTTGTGTAACCATTTTTCTTGACTTGCTGCCTTCTTTTACATTTATATAAAAACTTTGTCATCATAATATAGTTCAGACAAGGCTAATGAAGAGGAGAAATATAAACATTGTTATACTCCAGAATAGGCAACCTTCGGCACTCTAGCCCTTGCAAACTAATTCTCCCCTAATGCTTTGCTAGCATTATGGCTGTGAGATATTTATGGGACATTTAGTCCAAAATATTTGGAGTGCTAAACGATGTCTGTACATGCGCGCTCTCTCTATATACTGGCTGATAGAACAAAGCATATAATAATGACTGACGGTTACTTCTATATATCATTTTATTTTTTTCCACACTTCACAAATGCATACTTGTTAAATATGTAGGTAAACATACTAAAACCACCGAGAAGTGAAACTTCCATTTTTAACCTTTGGTCAACCTTGTTCCTTAAGTCAGTGGGGACTTTAACTCCAGTAATGGTTAAGGCAATTTTTTAAACTACCCTTGAGTAGCAGCTAAATCTCCAGTATCCAGCTGTGAACACTGCTGAGGACTGAATTGGGAACCATAACCTATTCTTATTTGTCTTCTACCCATATTTGTTAAATAAATATTGCAACCTGTAAATAAATGTTGTAAATATTTCTGAAGTATAACATACTTAAAGGGACACTATAGTCACCAGAACAACTACAGCTTATTAAGTGTTGTTTCATAGCAAGACCACTTAATGTTCTCACATATATTATTATAGCCAACTTTAACACCCTAACTCCAACCACAGTTTTTACACTATATAGACAGTAATATACCGAAACGTGCGGATTGTTCCCGATCGGATTGCTATTAGTTTGTGGAACGTTTCGCCAAATGGTTCACAAAATATCGTCGTTTTTGTGGCAAAATTGGTCCCATAGGAATGAATGGCAAAATGTTCAAAACTAGAGTGGGAGCTGGCAAAAGCTGAAAAATTAGGACATGATTTCTAAACTGCCACCACTCCCTCATTTTCAAGCCCACCTACACAAATCTTATATCAAAACGTTCGGCTATCCCTGCTGCCACTAAAAATGGCTAAGCCATCGTCCTGATAGGTTTCACAATATGACCATTTGTTTGCAACTCACGCCGTCCATTGACATTCACTCTACAAAGCTCAAATTTGAAGGGCAATTTCTAAACTGCGACTGTGCCTTCGTTTTTTTATATTTCAGAGACATACTATGCATCAAAATGTAGGTCTGGGTCTTGTGATTCTCACAATATAAAGCTCTTCACTGTAGGATTTATAGATTTTAAATATACGACCGTTTGAAGATGGCAACCGCCAGTGAAGTGAGCAAATTGAAGCAGTTTGTTTTTAACCGTTCTTCTCTGCCCTATTTGAAATCTGTTAGTTCCTGTTGGCAGTTGGTGGAATGTTCGAGGGATTTGAAATGGCGGCTGCAGAAACCCTGTGTAACAAGGCTGCAATATGAAGATGCTGTTATATATGTATTAATAAAGTGAGTACTTCATTATACAGGAATTATTGGCTGATTTGTACAAAACCTCATAGTGGCAGCAGGGATAGCTGAACGTTTTGATATAAATTGGTACATTTATATCCCTACCTGGCAAGACCACTTATTATTATCTCACATATATAATATTATTATTCTTATTCTTATTGAGCAGTTTGTTTTTAACCGCTCTTCTCTGCCCTATTTGAAATCTATTGGTTCCTGTTGGCAGTTGGTGGAATGTTCGAGGGATTTGAAAGATTTGAAAGTTCTTCTCTGCCCTTGCTGTAGAGTGAGTGAACCACACTCCAACCTTTCCACAGTTACTCCAGCCACTCCAACCACACAACAGTTACTCAAGCCACTCCACCCAGTTACTCCGCCCACTCCAGTTGTAGACTACTGGTGGAGGCAAGAACACTTCACACAATTTCCCCAGAAATTGTAGCTTTTCTAGTTGAATTTTTTCTGGTGAAAAGAAAAAAAAAATTGTTCTGGTGAGTAGAATCATTACCTTCAGGCTTTTTGCTGTAAACACTGTCTTTTCAGAGAAAAAGCAGTCTTTACATTACAGCCTGGTGATAACTTCACTGGCCACTCCTCAGATGGCTGTTAGAGATCCTTCCTGGGTCATGGCCGCCTAAAATGCATCCAAACATTCAGTATCTCCTCCCTCTGCATGCAGACACTGAACTTTCCTCATAGAGATTCATTGATTCAATTCATCTCTATGAGGAGATGCTGATTGGCCAGGGCTGTGTTTGAATCATGCTGGCTCTGCCCCTGATCTGACTCATTGTCAGTCTCAGCCAATCCTATGGGGAAGCATTGTGATTGGATCAGGCTACCACTTCTAATGATGTCAGCAGACTGCTTGTTTTTCTGAGTCTAACAGCATGCAGAGTCACAGCTTCAGGCTTGAATATTTACTATATTTATGGAGGCCTGAGGGGCCCTGGGGGGCTAGATGGTGGTGTTAACACTATAGGGTCAGGAATACATGTTTGTGTTCCTGACGCTATAGTGATCCTTTAATATCTGGGGGGTTTTATCCTACAGACCTGCTTTAATATTTAGGTTTACCATGTGTTTGTCAAATATCACTAGTTTGTATTTTATCATCTTCAAATTGTTGATGGGTGTCTAATCGGTGGTATTTTTTTACTTCACTCAATACATTTAATATACATATTGTCACAATGGTACATAATGTATTCAATGTGAAATTGAAGATTTTTCTTACCACACTGCTGCGTTTGAGCACCATAATGTACTCATCTTCGTTGATGTTACTCTTAATGTGACACCCACCTCCTTCCTTATTTAATTTGCCCTGCTTGGTAAAACTTTCCCAAGCAGGTCAAGCCTCCTCTGTGACATCAGAGCATTGGCTTTGTTGCCAGCATCTAACTGGTGTCCATTATGAAGTTTCCATGTAACTGCAGCACATGTAATGTTGTTGCAATGCCTGGGAGAGCAGAAGCACCTTATATGGGAGGTCTTTTCAGCTCTCCATTGTCAGTCATCAGAGTCTATGCAGAAGATTTGACTGAAATTAGGGAGAAAGACCTAATTTTAAAAAGCTTTTTCCTCACAATGTATACATTTGAACGCACAATTTATATATGAAATAGTATGCTCTTTAAATAAGTTGTGTGACTTGGGGGGAGGGTTTACAGTTATCCTATAAATATGCAGTGTGGAGTAATAGCATATTGCCTAGTCATACCACACCAAATCTAAATCTATTGGATTTAATTATATATATATTTTTTTTTTTCTTCCTTCCAATGATGGCACCTTGCGCATGGTTGCATACTTTTCTTTTCTCTCTGTTTAATAAAGAAGATGAAGTGCATTTTTTTCTATTACTCCTTTTCTTTTGCTACCATGGTAACAGGCAGTTATCCTGACGATGCTTACGATCACAGATTAATTCACTCATTGGTTACCAAGGTGACCGGTTAAAGGGGAATACACAGAGCATTGCAATAATAAATAATAACCATGTTATATTAAGCAGACAGACTACCTTGACCACGGTGAGGTATTTCCATGCCTACATAGAACTAGCTTTACATTAAATACAAAACAACATTTTAGATAAGACCATTTTCTGTGTTCTGACATACAATTTCTAATTTTCTGACTCACCTTGTTATAACAAGTATGACATTGAACCAGTACTGATTCCTGGAACATTTTAGAGACCAGTATTTGCACCATATATATTTTTTTTACAGCAGTGGTTCTTCAGTATAATCAATGCAGCGTGCTTGTTCTGCTAGTCTAGATTACAAGAAATCTTACAAGTACAGCCTGCTGCTTCATTTGCCTAATGTATTAGGCTATTCTGATGTATCTAAATATGTTAGACTGTGTAGTAGAGCTTTGAAATATGTGCTAATGACTTCGATCCTATTTGTACCAGCATGTTTCGTGACTGTTCAGTCATAAGTAATCCCCATCACATAACCTAAAATATTGTAGCATACAAACAGCAGGCTGTTCATTTGATATGATCCAGTCAAAATATTGAGTACACTGTACTAACTATAGAAATCATAATCTGTCTCTTATTCTGAATGTGAGATGTGGTATATGACTATTTCCTACAATACTGTTACTGACCTGACATATCTTCTTCAGAGAAGACACATTGGTTTAGCAGCCTCTAAAGATATACACCCTACCAAAGCTTTTGTTGACAATCATGCAGACAAATCTCCACTCAGAACTTGCGGTCTTCATCAGACTTGTGACTGATTGGACTTGGAAAAATGCCAATCTAAGATTTCAGGAAGGGCTAATCCCTGGTAAACCAGAAGTTTATTTTTTTAAGCCAGAGCTGCCATGCAGGTCTGTGGAGTATATTGTTGGGTTGACCTATGGTAAATATTAATGTTGTATTAAAAGAAAAAAGGGAGACATCCATTTGGGGAGCTCCAAATTACTCACACTAGACTTTGAATTACAAAAGTCAAGACGCAGAAATGGCACAGGAGGATACTGGAATTAAGTATGAAACTATTATAATTCATGTGATTTAAAGGGACACTCCAGGCACCCAGACCACTTCAGCTAAGTGAAATGGTATGGGTGCTGTGCCCATATTGCACTTAGTGCTGCAATGTAAAACGTAGTTTCAGAGAACTGCCATGTTTACATTGCAACTCTAAGTCTGCCCTCTATGGCTGTCTAACAGACAGCCACTAGAAGGCTTCCGGAATCCCAACCAACCTTTGGTCAGATTTTCCCCATAGGAAAGTACTGAATAATGCTTTCCTGTGGGGAGGTCTAATGTGCGTACGCAGCCATTGCCGCGCATTAGGTCTCCCCCGCCAGCTAATGTTGGCGGGGGAGTAGCGTGGGCGGAGCCGATCCAGCGCTAAGGGACATCAGCGCTGGAATCTGGTAAGTAGCTGAAGGGGTTTTAAAAATACTTATTAATTTACACACGTGTATATATATAATATATATAATAACTATATATATTGTATATATATATTATAAAATACAAATAATAAATAATTTAAATTAAATTAAAAATAATAAAAATTAAAAAAAATTATATCTATACGAAATTTTATTCTAACTGTATTTTGATATTAATATATATATTTATATCAAAATACACTTAGAATGAAATTGTATATATATCTATGTATATATAAATAAATAAAAATAATGCAAACTATTCATATGTCCATATACAAAATTACATAAATAATTATATAAATATACACGTAGACTTCAAATATATAAATATGCATATATATTTAAATTCTACGTGCGTATTTATGTAATATTTTTACATAATTAAGTTATTTTATTGATTGCAATTTAAGGGACCTGCCTGCCAACCCAGGCCGAAAGTCCAGAGAATTTAATTTGCTATCACTGTATTTTACCCTGTAACGTTCTACGACACCCTAAAACCTGTACATGGGGGGTACTGTTTTACTCGGGAGACTTCGCTGAACACAAATATTAGTGATTCAAAACAGTAAAACATATCACAGCGATGATATTGTCAGTGAAAGTGACTTTTTTTGCATTTTTCACACACAAACAGCACTTTTACTGATGATATAATTGTTGTGATACACTTTCCAGTTTTGAAACACTAATATTTGTGTTCAGCAAAGTCTCCTGAGTAGAACAGGACCCCCCATGTACAGGGTTTATGGCGTTTTTGAAAGTTACAGGGTCAAATATATGGGTCAAATATTTTTACATTGAAAACGGCCAGGTTGGTTACGTTGCCTTTGAGAGCGTATGGTAGCCCAGGAATGAGAATTACCCCCATGATGGCATACCATTTGCAAAAGAAGACACCCCATTTGCAATACCTTGGGTTATGTCCAGTCTTTTTTAGTAACCACTTAGTCACAAACACTGGCCAAAATTAGCGTTCAATTTAGTTTTTTACTTTTTTCACACACAAACAAATATGAACGCTAACTTTGGCCAGTGTTTGCGACTAAGTGGCTACTAAAAAAAGTCTGGAAATACCCCATATTGAATACCCTGGGTTGTCTACTTTTAAAAAAATATGTACATGTGGGGTGTTATTTAGCAATTTATGACAGATAATAGTGTTACAATGTCACTATTGATACATTTTAAAAATGTATGTTTTGAAACCGCAATATCCTACTTGTACTTATAGCCCTATAACATGCAAAAAAATAGCAAAAAGCATGTAAACACTGGGTATTTTTAAACTCAGGACAACATTTTGAATCTATTTAGCAGTTTTTTTTCATTCGCTTTTGTAGATGAGTAAAAGATTTTTCACATAAAATTCAAAAAAAGTGTATTTTTTTCAATTTTTCATATTTTTTCATTTTTTTAAAATTAAATTACATGAGATTATATAAATAATGGTATGTAAAGAAAGCCCCTTTTGTCCTGAAAAAAACAATATATAATTTGTATGGGAACAGTAAATGAGAGCGGAAAATTACAGCTAAACACAAACACCACAAAAGTGTCAAAAAGATGCCTGGTCGCAAATGTACAACATCGCAAAAAAAGTCCGGTCCTTAAGGGGTTAAGGAACACATGCACATGTGCTAACTAAGATGCAGCCACCATGGTGATCATCTTAAAACTAGAATGAAAAGATTGGACTTTTATTGGAGGTACTATCATAAATATATTTATATATTTTTTTTTTATTACACACACACACACACACACCCTACTCCCCCCCCTCTTATTAGCAGTGCCTCTACTCTACGGTCTCCTAAATACATCTGTTTACAGCCCTCCACCACACATCGTTATCCTGGCATTTTGGAGTTGATATGATTTATTATTGGCATCAATTTTCTATATCGCAGGGGTCGACAGGGACCCCTGGAGTGACGGGCCCAGTTGCAGCTGCGATCTCCGTAGTTCTGCCACTGCATCTAGGAAAAATGCCTTTAAAACAAACCTACATTTCAACATGAGTAATTTGCTAAAAAGACTACCCATGGTCCAACAAACTTAGCAAGTTTTTTTCTACATTGCAAAACAAACAATCCAGGCACCTTTAAATTCTATAGAGTTTTAAAAATTTTCTCCTCAAACATTATACTATTTGCAACACTATTAAGAGATGACAAACATGGTACTTCTCTACACAGTCACCCTACCCCCAATGTGTCTGACATCCTATAATGCTTAGTCTGCAATGGTAGAAAATGCTATTTTTTTTGTTGTTTTTAGATTTTGTATACATAATAAACTGTTCCTACTTATTTCCTAGTTTTTATTTTCCCCATTAATCTCCTTTTAGTTTCAGGTTAAAACTTTTAAAAACATAATTTAAATATCCACTGCCTGCTTACACTCAATATAAACTGAACATTTCAATACAAAGGAAAACATTAGAAAATGCAACTCTTCCCACATGTATGCATCTTTTTACACACTAAATAGCAATTGTAAACCCCCACTAAAAAAAAAAAAAAAAAAAAAAAAGCATGTTGGTACATTATTTTCTACCAAACTCCATGAATGGTGTGTGTGAAGTTATGCAAATTGGTAGTCAGTGTGCGACTCCGATTCCAGCCCCCATTCTTAAGGGTTCCCTTAGCAACAGTCGGCTGCTTATACAAAGCTTCAAGACTAAACTTGGGTTTAAATCTCACATGAACTGGGCAATCTATTCACACAAAGCTATTTCCATCTATTTATTCTCTGCAATGTGCAACTGACTTCTGGATTCATTGTGAGGATTCTGCTGTGAAGGGTATAGCCTGGACCAGCCTTTGCATATAGTGGAGTATAAAAAAAAAAATGAAAACAAAGCTTCACAAATACGGCTTTTTGTAATCTACAAATTATAAAACAGATTCTATTTTTTTTTCCTTAAAGGGACACTAAATTCACCAGAATCACTTTAGCTTAATGTAGTGGTTCTGGTGGCTATAGCCTGTCTTTGCAGGCTTTTCATTGTAAACGCTGCTTTTTCTGAGAGAATGCAGTGTTTACATTGCTGCCTAGTAACACCTCTAGTAGCAGTCACTCAGACAGCCACTAGAGGTGCTTCTTAGTGGCATTCAAAGTCTACATACTCTGCATGGAGAAGCTGAACGCTCCCCATAGAGATGCATCTATATGAGCAGATGTTGATTGGCACAGGTGTTTTGCCACACGTGTGCCATAGATTCCAAATACTTTCCTAAGGGAAATAATTGGATCTTTTTGAATCACTTTTTACTGCGATTGGAAGGGTGCTAGTCACTGAAACAGCCACTTCAGGACTGCATGTTTCTATTCCTGATATCATAGTGTTCCTTTAAATATAAAATTTTTTGACTGTAAAATCATTTTCAATTAAAATAATTTCAAGCAATAAACAAACCAAAAATTAAATGTCAGCTTTACAGTTGGTGTTGAGTAAGAGCGTCAGTGCACTGGGTTCTGTATGTTATAGGGAGATCTTACTGTCACTAGATAGGGTTGGGGTAGGGGTTGGTATAGGGTTAACATGAAGTACCAAAAATAAATGTATATCTTATCATTTTATAGTCAGGACAGATATGTGAAGCCATTATATGTCCTTTAAAAACAGTGGAACAAACACATAGCACAAATTCAAGGTTTTGTTTTGGTTCCGATGTAGTACAATTGTCTCCATCTTTAAGGGGTTGATGATTATAAGCTTTCCCTTACCACGGCTGTGCCACCTCTGAATATCTGGGCACAGCCATTCCCCCCCATGTCCATGATATTTGCTTGCCCTTCTCTGGGATTCTTTTTACTGATGGACTGTGGGTAAAGCTTATTGGTAACCAAAACAGAACCCTGCTTAAGCGCCACCAACTGTCAAATGTTGTCAACTTGACTGCTACATAAAAGGAAAACTATCCCCTAATATATTTTATGGAAACTAGAACCCTTAGGACACAAATAAAAATAAATTCAAATACAGGGAGCTATAGCTATGCAGATTAGATAAAGTTAATTTCTGGTGACATAGCTGCTTTTAATATAGATATACAAGTAAGAAAAATATGTTATATATACACAGTATCTCACAAAAGTAAGTACACCCCTCACATTTTTGTAAATATTTTATATCTTTTCATGTGACAACAACAAAAAAAAAGAAATGACACTCTGCTACAATGCAAAGTAGTAAGTGTACAGCCTGTATAACAGTGTAAATTTGCTGTCCCCTCAAAATAACTCAAGACACAGCCATTAATGTCTAAACTCTTGGCAACAAAATTGAGTACACCCATAAGTGGAAATGTCCAAATTGGGCCCAATTAGCCAATTTCCCTCCCCGGTGGCCTGAGTGACTCGTTAGTGTTACAAGGTCTCAGGTGTGAATGGGGAGCGCGTGTGTTAAATTTGGTGTTATCGATCTCACACTTTCTCATGCTGGTCACTGGAAGTTCAACATGGCACCTCATGGCGAAGAACTCTCTGAAGATCTGAAAAAAAGAATTGTTGCTCTACACAAAGATGGCCTAGGCTATAAGAAGATTGCCAAGACCCTGAAACTGAGCTGCAGCACAGTGGGCAACACCATACAGCGGTTTCACAGGACAGGTTCCACTCAGGCCTTGCCAAGGTCGACCAAAGAAGTTGACTGCACGTGCTCAGCGTCATATCCAGAGGTTGTCGTTGGAAATTAGATGTATGAGTTCTACCAGCATTGCTGCAGAGGTTGAAGGGGTCGGGAGTCAGCCTGTCAGTGCTCAGATCATACATCACACACTGCATTAAATTGGTCTGCATGGCTGTCATCCCAGAAGGAAGCCTCTAAAGACGATGCACAAGAAAGCCCAGTTTTCTGAAGACAAGCAGACTAAGGACATAGATTACTGGAACCATGTCCTGTGGTCTGATGAGACCAAGATAAACTTATTTGGTCCAGATAGTGTCAAGTGTGTGTGGCGGCAACCAGCTGAGGAATACAAAGACAAGTGTGTCTTGCCTATACTTAAGCATGGTGGTGGGAGTGTCATGGTCTGGGCCTGCATGCTACCGTTCATTGAGGGAACCATGAATGACAACATGTATTGTGACATACTGAAGCAGAGCATGATCCCCTCCATTCAGAGACTGGGCCGCAGGGCAGTATTCCAACATGATAGCAACCCCAAACACACCTCCAAGACAACCACTGCCTTGCTAGAAGCTGAAGGTAAAGGTGATGGACTGGCCAAGCATGTCTCCAGACCTAAACCATATTGAGCATCTGTGGGGCATCCTCAAACGGAAGGCGATGAGTGCAAGGTCTCTAACATCCACCAGCTCCGTGATGTCGTCAGGGAGGAGTGGAAGAGGACACCAGTAGCAACCTGTGAAGCTCTGGTGAACTCCATGCCCATGAGGGTTAAGGCAGTGCTGGAAAACCATGGTGGCCACACAAAATATTGACGCTTTGGGCCCAATTTGGACATTTCCACTTAGATGTGTGCTCACTTTTGTTGCCAACGGTTGAGACATTAATGGCTGTGTGTGAGTTATTTTGAGAGGACAGCAAATTTACACTGTTATACAGGCTGTACACTTACTACTTTACATTGTAACAGTGTCATTTCTTCAGTGTTGTCACATGAAAACTCACTTTTGTGAGATACTGTATATAAATAAAACAAAAACCGTGTACACAGTTTTCACTTGTTATATGCTGAATGCTTGGTTTACCAAGTTCTACTCCATTATTTAATTAAAACAATCAGATGCAGTTGGCTACAACCTAACATACATGGTAGGGTGTTAGATATCCAATTATCACTCGACTTTTCAACTGAACAAGTCATGTAACCCAAGGAAGCCATATGATAGAGGGATTTTCCTGGTGAGATCACTGGAAAAATGTTTGACTTGCCAGATGTAAAAAAACAAACCATGAAAGATCACGCTACAGAAAAAAAAAATCAGACAGGAACAAAATAAAATCGTGCCAGGGTTTTAAGTTCTAAATCTACAGGAACTGTCACTTCTCAGATTTTTTAACATTGTGTTTACTTATCCCTAGATTTAACAAATATATGCATTTGTGAGTTGTGAAAAATAAATGGAGAATTATATACCTCTTTATCCTGCACTTCCACCTTGATCTCTCTGTAAATTTTTGTTATAAGCTCTGTCCTTTGCACCTGGCAGTCAGTATAGAGAAAACATACAAAGGAGGAGGAGAAATGAAACATTGGGAGTTATGTATAAAAAGTGCCTGTTCTGATGAATGCTGCAAACATGGAAAGGGGGCAGGGGCCACTAACTCAATGTGCCTGTTAATTCCACTGGTTTCCATGGTGACTACCTCACATTTAGTACTCCCCTCCCCCAACAACATTTTTTTATACATAATCAAAATATTTATATTGGTCCCTTTCATTTGTAATGTTTGCCCTGGCTTTGCCTTGTTCTGAACTAGATTATAATGTAATTTGCTAAACCTTTAATATAAATTTAAATTGAAAACGGTGCATCACGTGAAGAATAAAAAAAGGAAACACAAGTTCCAAGTAATTTTTAATGTTTTATTCAATGGTATAAACTCCAGATAAGTGACAGTTGCCCTTTAAGTCAAACAAACCAACCATACATTGAACACACAATACATAAGTAGCAGATACTGCATTACTCCTGTTTACATACAGAGGCTACAAACATTTTATAAATTGACGGACTGATGATTATTATGTTGCTTTTGCCATTCAATGCAAAGTCATTTTACGAAGCTGATAATTTAAATAAAAAGCTTTGAAGAGCTTGAGTGGTCCTGAGAGTCAGTTTGAATATCTGTTCAATGGTTTATTTCCCCCAGACCCATCTATAACCACTTGAATTATATTAAATTACTAGAAAAAAAAACAATGTTATTATTTCAGAGTGACTCACTGCCATTAAGTAATCCCCCTTTTATGAAGCTTGTGTTGGTTGGATCAATCAGTGATAAAGCAGTGGCAGATTTATGCGCTGTCTTCATAAACAAAATAAAAACAGAAATTCTAAATTTTTATCTGGATGAACGCCATACCCTTCTTTAATCACATATATACTACATCAGATGTAAATGTTAGTCCAAAATAGCAGATTTGGAAGCTTACTCCAACTCACAGCTTTGATATTTCAGTTAAAAAAAAATTTTTTTATAAATACATATATATATATATATATATATTCGTTTGTATTTCTATGGCAATTGAATAACCCTAATGTAATTCTGTAATGACCTATTTAAATAAGATGTATATGTAAAGAGAAATACTATTTATATTTCCATCTGTTGTGAACTGCCTGTGTTTATTAAACACATTGATCATGCTTTCAAACCTCATACTTCAAAAAGATGACTTAATTTTATGATTTCCTGCAATTTACCGATTAAAATTATGATGTCATCTGGTGAATTACGAAGATTATATTCAGCTAGAAAAGTATAACATTAGAAATGTTAAGAATGTTTGAGCCAGTTAATTACCAATGTTTTTTAATTTGCATTTTGGTTCCATGAAATATGCTAAGTGATTGGATTGCTCAATATGCAAACTTATTAAAATTCTTAACTTTTTTAGTTTGTTAATGTCACCATGGCAGATGACTTGCCAGGACTGCTAAGATATAAAAGCTCAGTGGGGAGTATATGGCGTCTGGATCAGAGATGTTTACTAGTACTGTAATCTGGCTGAATCCATAGCAACAGTCCTAATTAGCGTCTACAACAGCTAGAAGTCGCCATTGACAAACAGCTAGCTACTAAACTCAGAAAATAATTTCTGAAACAAATAAAATACTATACAAGTTTTAAGAGTTACTCCATCCTCGATGACCACTTCTATTTTTATATGTGGTCATGGTGAAAGGAATCTATATTTGCAGCGTTTTTGCTTGAAACGCTGCAGATACAGAGATATTTTCTTTTATGTTGACAGCCCAGTACTCTTTTCTGGACTGCTGAATGTCAATTCTGTGCAAAAAAATATGTCTCATCAGCACGCAATGCAGGCAGCACGCCCGAAAGGGGCAACTTTAAAGTTCCCTCCGTCCCCTAATCCCTCACTGCCCCCTCCATTTTTTGGTATTAGTTTGTGCATCCTCCGGCTTACTTCCATGTGCTCTGAGCCAGGGAGAACGGTCAAATCATTTTCTATGATCCTATTGTACAGTGCATTGGAATAAATAATAATAATAATAATAATAATAATGACGGCGGCAGTGACATCAGACGGGGCATAAAAACAGTGAGGGAGCTTTAAAAAAATAAAAAATTAAAGGTTTGGTAAAGTAAAAAGTGATCCTGTAAAAATATATATCTGCTTTAAATTTTATAGATAACATTTATATATAAAATTATTTTGTGCAACCTTCCCCAATGTGTTAATGAATTCCTAGCATAGTTTAACAGGAGGATTTCCTTCTCGCCAACAATTACAGCGATTGTTGCACAATGTGATATAGTTGCTGTTACTATAGTATGTGATACCGCACTCAAAATTAGCTGCAAAACAAAAAACTATTTATTTCACAATTATTCACATTTAATATAGGTGCTGCATTAGCAAGTGCTTTCGCAATCCACTACTCCGTAGTAAAGCTATTGTATACCCATACCCAAAACACCAATTCGCCAGATTGGTTACATTGCCTTTGAGACCGTATGGTAGCCCAGGAATGAAAATCACCCCCATGATGGCATACCATTTGCAATAATAGACAATCCAAGGTATTGCAAATGGGGTATGTCCAGTCTTTTATAGTAGCCACTTAGTCACAAACACTTGCCAAAACTGGCGTTCCAATTAGTTTTTTGCATTTTTCACACACAAACAAATATTAACGCTAACTTTGGCCAGTGTTTGTGACTAAGTCGCTACTAAGAAAGACTGGACATACCCCATTTGAAATACCTTGGGTTGTCTACTATTGCAAATGGTATGCCATCATGGGGGTAATTCTCATTTCTGGGCTTCCATACAGTCTCAAAGGCAATGTAACCAATCTGGCAAATTTCAATGTGAAAAAACAGAAAAATGTAACATGCTATATTTGACCCTGTAACTTTCCAAAACACCATAAAACCTGTACATAGGGGGTACTGCTTTACACGTGAGAAATCGATGAATACAAATACATGTATTTTATATGAACGAGTTGAATTACGGTTGAACAGACTTATAGTCAAATTCCAGATTTTGTTAACGTCTTGTTTTGATCACAACGTGTACACTTGGCTCAGTCCTTAAGGGGGTAACTGCCATTAAAGGTGTTACTAGGCATAAATGTAAAAACAGCCTTTTTTCTAAAAGCCGGCAGGGACAGGCTATAGGCACCATAAAAACTACATTAAGTTGTAGTGGTTCTGGTGACTATAGTGTTCCTTTACGAATAGCATTTTTGTTGTTTGAAAAAAATAAATAAGAAAAACGGTTTCCTAACTTTTTTAGCTGGCTCCTAGATTCAAGGCAAATTTGTCAAGCCATGCTCTAGTGCCTGTCTACCAGATAGCCATTGGAGGCATTTCGTGCCGTTTCACGAAGTTTAACTCTGTGAAACGACGCTGGTTGTCCTCACACAGTACATGTGAACAACCAGTGTCTTCAAATTCTCCAGAGGATAGCATTTATTAATTGCTTTCCTATGGGGAAGGCTTAGTGCATGTTCGACGATCACTGCGCATTAGGTTACACCTCGAGATGATGTCAGTGGAGGTGAACCCAAAGCAGAGTGACTTCCGCAAAGTGTTTTAAAGGGGTTTTAAAGTTAAACCCTTTAACTGTCACGGGGGATGGAAGGGGCACAGAGGGACACTATAGTGTAAGGAATACAGCTTTGTATTCCTAACAATATTGTGTTCCTTAAGAACTGGCAACTTACACTTGGTTGCCCAGCAATGAGTGAGAACTGTCCTTTGTAGTGGCACAGAGCTAAGGCTCATTGGGCTGTCATCACACTAAGTAATCAATGTAGCACTTCCACATATCACAGGCTCTCTATAAAATTTAGATCAAATTTCAGATTAACCAGTAACGCAATGAAGGTGGGTTATCCATTATCCCCATAAATATATCCAAGATGGAGGACAATATCCATTTTGATTAAACGGATTACCTGCTAGCCAAAACAAACACATATCTTTTGTACTGTTTAATCAAAATAAATAACCACTTTTAAAAAATGTATTGTAAAACACAACTGTGATAAAATAGTAAATAAATAAACGATTTTATTCAGGTTATCACCAAATCCAAAAGCGTTTCTTGTACAAACATTCCTTGAGAAGACACCTCTCACACCCTCATGATGGCACAGGTTCAATGAAGGAACCAGACTGCTGGAAGAACAAGGTAACCAAACACATTCACAAAACATAGCATGACACAGGGAGAATGTGCCCAATGCATTCTTTATGACAGCAGCATTCAAAACCGAACAAAAGCAGTGCCTGTGGCATGGGAATGAGCCAGACAGACTTTGAATATCAATATCAAAAATAGGAGCAGAGAGCTATGTAAAACCTTTATGCATCACTACTTTTTACTTCCTATTAAACTGTTTTTGCTGTTGCCTATTCTATTTTGGAACAATATATAAATTATAAAAAAAAAAAAACTTTAGCACCACTGTAATACAAAATGGGTTCATTTATCTAATCCCATCAATGTAGATATATACACTTATTTGTTGCACACACACCAAAAAAAATAACAGATTTAAAAATGATACACAGCTTTTAACCCCTTAATGACACAACTTCTGGAATAAAAGGGAATCATGACGGAATATTTCCGTCATCTGTCCTTAAGGGGTTAAAATGCTATGATTGTGCATAGATTAAATGACAAAGCCACCAGTGGTCTTACCTATTCTATATGCAAAATATTATTTCAAAGTTAACAAAACCAAAGAAGCTAGGAGATACTTAGTGTACACTCGGGGCCTTTCTTGAAATGCTGATAGGATCACCACTTATCTCAAACATTTTATGAACATCAGCAGTACAAAGGGGTGGGTTTATCTTTCAAGTAAGCAACCCTGTCAGCAAAGCAGGTGCTATAATCAATGCATTGATTAACCAACTGGGCTCCCCAACTACCACAACAACGCTTAGCAAAAACAAGGCAGCACAGGTATATTATTTCATATCAAGTGTAAATACTTAATTTGATATTACTTTCAAGCAAAAAAATAAATAAATAATATTTATATATATATATATATAATTAATATTATTTATATATATATATATATATATATATATATATATATATCTCAATATCATAGATGAGAACACAATTTGAACAAATAATCAAATTACTAGTACACACCACATACTCAAATAAAGCATAAGAAGACCACAGCAACAATATTGATAATCAAATCTTATACATTTCCAGTTATTGAAAGAAAACTCACCACATCACTGGGTAACAAAGCACTTGTTAGCAAAGTCATCATGTGTTTGGCTTTTACACAAGGGTGCTTAGCTGCAATGATTTCTCGGGCCAGACTCACTATACCAAGCAAACAAAAAAAGCTGCAGTACTAGAACGGAAGCTGAAACTGCACACTATTGCAAATAAGCACCTCACAAATACAAAATGGGTCCAGTCTTGGGAATTCTCTCTCTAACTAATTGTGTATGGGGAGTTTCTCCAGGGGTGCAATTATGATATGATTTGGAATAAACTTTCTATATGTATTCTTAGATAAAATTGCACATTTTTTCCCTGTAAAATGTAAAACCAAAATTATTGTTATTAAATACAACTACTCCAGATGTTTTAAAAGGGAATTGTTACCTTTTAGGTGGTAACAATTGCTTTATCGCACACCAGTAAAAGAAGCGTTACTGGGGTGAGTAGGTAATTATAAAACTCATTTACACCCAAAGCACATCTGAGAACTGGTGATGCCTTCTTCCCAAGATACTGCAGAAGTATACAGACATTATTATTCTTAACCCCTTAAGGACATATGACATGTCATGATTCCCTTTTATTCCAGAAGTTTGGTCCTTAAGGGGGTTAAAGGGACACTATAGTCACCAAAAAAGCTTTAGCTTAATGAAGCGGTTTTGGTGTATAGAACATGCCCCTGCAGCCTCACTGCTCAATTCTCTGCCATTCAGGAGTTAAATTACTTGAACCCTAATCACACCTCCCTGCATGTGACTTCCACAGCCTTCCTAAACACTTCCTGTAAAGAGTCATCTAAAGTGTATCCTTTCTATATTGCAAGTTCGGTTTAATATAGATTTTCTTATGCCCTGCAATGTTAATAGCTTGCTAGACCCTGCAAGAGCCTCATGTATGTGATTAAAGTTCAATTTACAAAGCAAGAAATAAAATTGTTTAAGGTAAATTACATCTGATTGAAAGTGAAACCAGTTTTTTTTTATACAGGCTGTGTCAATTATAGCCAGGGGAGGTGTGGCAAGGGCCACATAAACAGAAACAAAGTGATTTAACTCCTAAATGGCAGTGAATTGAGCAGTAAAACCTGAGAGGCATGATCTATACACTATAACTGCTTCATTAAGCTAAAAGTTGTTTAGGTGACTAATATAGTGTTCTTTTAATAAGGTATAAGCAACATCTACTGTCAAAACCTTATCATGGTGATCAAAGACTATGCACATTTGCTAGTGATTCTTCCATTTTCATTAGCACACCATAAACAGACATCCAAAATAAGAACAACCTATACTTAAAAGGACACTATAGTGTTAGGAATGCAGCTTTTGGAAGGATGGTGCAAGAGGACTCCAGACACTATAACCAGTAAAATAGAACAATAAAAATAGAAGAAAGGGTGCGCCTTTAATACAGAAGAATATGTATAAAAACAAGCATAAAAGTAGTTACAAATAAAGTCCAGAATAATAGTCCACAGTAAGAGAGGTTCTTGTGGGACAACTGTATTTTCGTCTCAGGTGTAGGTTGAATTTTTTCAGTGCGCCATATGGAGAAAAGAACATAAGAGAAATCCAATGGTATAGTACGTAAATATAAATGGATATATGAGAGTATATAATAATTACTCACAATTTCCAGAGCTAAAATCCAGCTCTGGTATGAAGTGCGTGAAGTGGAATGATCCCTACTCAAGGATATATGGAGTAGCAGTGATCCAACTGTGATTTCAGCCGGAAATAAAAAGATAAAATATATAGTGCTCTCTGTTTAACTAAAATATAAGTTAAAGGAACACTATAGTCACCTAAATTACTTTAGCTAAATAAAGCAGTTTTAGTGTATAGACCATTCCCCTGCAATTTCACTACTCAATTCACTGTCATTTAGGAGTTAAATCACTTTGTTTCTGTTTATTCAGCCCTAGCCACACCTCCCCTGGCTATGATTGACAGAGCCCGCATGAAAAAAAAAAAACTGGTTTCACTTTCAAACAGATGTAATTTACCTTAAATAATTGTATCTCAATCTCTAAATTGAACTTTAATCACATACAGGAGGCTCTTGCAGGGTCTAGCAAGCTATTAACATAGCAGGGGATAAGAAAATCTTAATTAAACAGAACTTGCAATAAAGAAAGCCTAAATAGGGCTCTCTTTACAGGAAGTGTTTATGGAAGGCTGTGCAAGTCACATGCAGGGAGGTGTGACTAGGGATCATAAACAAAGGGATTTAACTCCTAAATGGCAGAGAATTGAGCAGTGAGGCGGCAGGGGCATGTTCTTTACACCAAAACTGATTCATTAAGCTAAAGTTGTTCAGGTGACTATAATGTCCCTTTAAAAGAAAGTTTAAAATGTACTCACAATATGTTGAGCAGGCTTATACTGCTCGGTGTATGGCGTTTGGGTGGTATAATCACAACCTAAGGATTCTTTTGGCGTGTTCTTATAAGATGGTAAAAGCAAAAAAGTCAGGTTAAAAATAGAATAAAATAAAGTAAATAACTGAAAAGGAAAAATGGCCACTAAAATGTTATAGGGCTAAAATTCCTTTATTGTAACAGTAATAAAATATATAAAATAATCTCTAAACGCGTTTCGCCAACAAAGACTTCTTCAAGTAGAGTATAATAAAAGGGCATGGACCTGACTAACATTGCTTTATATAAGGGACCATAATAGTATTGAAATTACAAATTTCCCGCCAAAATTGACGTCATATTAAACTTGGTTTTTAATTGCATAACAAAAAAGGATAGCATTAATAAGAAGAATAAATAAACATAATAGCAAGTTATAAATTTATATAAATATGTGAAACGAGGTGTTAAACTAATATAAAACAATATAAAATAATATAACTATAACCACCTCAATGAGATGAATCAGTTACAGTGCCTAAGCTGTTGCTTTATGTGTAAATAAAAAGCTTCTGGGGCGACTGCACTATTTGCGGCAATGGCCACATATGCATCAGTTTTCCCCAGACTGCTTGTAAAGATTTTCATCACCGACAGTTCCCCTGGGGCATTGCAATGGCAAGAAGGAACTCATGCCAGATGAAAGGGAAAAAGTAATTTATTTATTTTTTTCATTTGAAAGGGAAACTCAGCAATGTAAGAGTTGGAACCAAATATTGTTTTTTTACGTTGGAGTGCTTCTTTAAGTAGGGATACAAGTCAACATAGTCTGATTTGCTAATGCTGTAAGACATAAATGAAGTGCAAGTAAATTACTAAACAGAAATTCAATTTGATAGTGATTTTTATTTAACCTACTTGTCCCTCTGGCCAGGAAGTTGGTGTTCATTGCCCCCGACCACCTACCTTGAGGCTCCTCTTACATCTGTGTTCCTTCTCATTACCAACTCTCTTGCTTTCATGGTTATTACCCACTCTTTCAAACTTCATCGCTCTTCCATGCCCTCTCTAACTCTTGCAGCTTTTCCTTTACCATTTGACTGTTTTGTTGTCATCCTCTCAATCTGTGCCTATCCCCTCCCCCATCCTTTGTTCTACATCACACTCATATTTTATAACCCTCTTAACTGTGCCCCAATTCCTTGCACCTAATGTCCCTAAATTGTCTTGTTTCTCCAGTTTGCATAGCCCCTTTTTCTAGAGCTTCCATGAACCCTGAACCAATCTTATAGTCCCCCCTGGATGAGGTGTCAACACCAGCTCTCTCTTAACTGGATGGTGCCACCAAGGAATCCTATAAGTAAATTAAAATCTGTATCACACATTTATTATACTGGTGCAGTGAAAGTGATCTATTATACGACACAACTTCCTACTTTTAATAAATGTTAAATGGTGTCAAACGTAAACATTGAATAATACTGCAGAACAAAAGACAATAAATTGAATTTAAAAAAAGAAAAAAAAAGAAAAAATCGGAGGGCATTATTTTTATAGGAAAATCTAAACAATGTAAAGCTCTACAACTTATTGTAGTGGTTACAGTGCAATCCCCACATATGTCTACTATTATCATGGCTGTGATAAAGGCGATTGGCTCTTGGAGCTAAGGTATCTCCCATTTTTTGTACAACTGTATAAAATTGGTCAAACTGGAGGAAAAGCACTCACAGCCTCCTTGTTTTATAAGGGGCTTAAATTGTTATAACATAAACAGTGTCATAAAAATAATAGAACAGTAACTGCTTTTCTTAAAGTAATTCACTGCAACATACTATTGTGTAAAATATTGTTTGCAGAAAGATTCTCTTTAACTGGTCAGTTACTTTGCGTAACAACGTGAATGAAAGGATACATTCACCAGACCTATGCAGTCATTTCTCAAATTTTCCAACAAACTGCAAAATATTTGCCTAAATCCAATAAGCTGTGGTGGCCAATTTGTTGGCAAATTTGAATAGTGGCAATAGCCAACCTGCCTATATTTAGGTTTTGCCTTCTAGCACAACAATTGTGGACACTATTTGAAAATGTTCGAGCTTACGGATACGTACTAGGGATCGACCGATTATCATTTTTCCATAGCTAATGCAGATTATTGGTTCCATTTCGGGCCGATTGCTGATATTTTGTACATTTAAAGTTTTGAAAATAAATATATATTTCTAAAAAAAAAATTTGGCATGCTGACAGCAATCACACTCCTATCACTCTCAGGTAGCCAGTACATGCTGGGATTACTGAGATCCTAGCATGTACAGTGGTGGTAGTGATAGGAGTGTGATGGCGGATATCAATCATACTCCCATTACTCGGCCAGCCAGTATTTACTGTCTAACCTCCCTGCCTTTAGCAGAGCTCCGCATACAGGGACTCACATAAAGGTGTGACATCAGGTCACAAAGTGGCACTTCATTGGTTGGCAGCTAAGTCTCAGGATGCAGAAGATAGCCTGTGGTGACTGGGAGAGGTGAGTAAGTTATTTATAAATTACAAGGTCAATACGGATTATAGGGTCTAATAATTGATGGAACCGATAATTGGTCTATCCCTATTAAGTTCCAAAATAAAAAAGACTGCAAGATTGTGTACATTTTCAGTCTACAAGCTATAACATAAAACTGCAATGTTCTTTTTTTTTAATCATATTTATTGTTTTTTTTTTTTTTCCAATATTACATCCATATAACAAAATCTGAAAGCATTCAAGGTGTCATAGAATGGTCAGCAATAAAAATAAATAAATAAGTCTAAACTGGAGACTTAACAAGAACATTAAAAAAAAAAATCTAATGTTCTCAACTCTGTTAGACAAAATACTCTATACTGCCAACATATCCTCACCCCATTCAATAAATAAGCTGTGACTGGTGTGCTAATGAAGCATTAAACAAAAACACCATACATAAGCAAGGTCTGATAAACTCCACTTACACTGTATCTATGTCCATACAAAGACTGAACGCAGCCCATAATGCCTGTCATAAAACCATATGGTTTGATAACACAGGTACATGTTCTTTGTCATGCCAATAAAGCTGACTTGAATGTAAACACACACATGGCAGTATTAGTCAATTGTCTCATTGTAAAGCTGTCAGGAGCGCGTATTACGTCATTACCCCGCCCCCTCATCACGCTGTGCAGCAATACCTGCGCATGCGCAGTGAATTCGAGGGGGGGGGAGGGCGCAAGGACAGCTCACTACGCCATAATAAACAACAACTAGGCACAAATAATCCCGCTCAGCTACCTAACACCCCTCACAAATACAGACCCGACAATGAAACAACCCAACCTGGCCCCCAGGTTTGCCAGTATCGGGCCCCGACTTCGCTTCTTCCGTCCTTTCTCCGTGCGCTCTTCGCCCTCCTCGGCTTCCAGAACCTTCCAGACACAGGCAAACCAGCGTGACGTAGGCGTGCGCTCTCAGCCAATCACAGAGCTCCTGGCTGTTTCCAACTGCCAGCTCGCTGCGGCCGGTCCAACCCCCCCTACGTGACGCAAGGAGAAGGGGGTGGGGCTTGCGGTCTTCCATACAGCTCTATGGCATGACAGATTGGCTCGGTTTCAGTGAGGAGCGCTCTGTTGGCCGAAGCACAGTGTGCT
This sequence comes from Pelobates fuscus, assembly GCF_036172605.1. Classification (NCBI taxonomy): domain Eukaryota; kingdom Metazoa; phylum Chordata; class Amphibia; order Anura; family Pelobatidae; genus Pelobates; species Pelobates fuscus. The sequence continues at coordinate 122,748,630 of NC_086320.1, forward strand.
GCATGAGCGCTGCCTGGCCCTGCCCTGCCCTGTATCACTGGCCGCACGAGCTGTGCTTGCTCCATAGCAGTGTATGAAGAATTCAGGGCCCGTGGTGCCCAATGCTCCGTGTTGACGTTAAGCGCTAAGAGGGCGGTCCTTGTTCTCCGAGCTCTAGGACACGCCCCTCCCTCTGCTCACTCTCCAGCCCCGCCCCCTTTGTGTCACGTGGGAGGGGATCGACGGCCAATCCGGCGGCGGTCGCTGAGGGCCGTGCGGTTGGAGGAGGAGGAGCCTGTGTGGAAAGGGAGGCTGTGCGGGGACAGAGGGGTGTGAGCGCTGCTGCACGGAGGCAACAAGGGAGGGAGGAGAAGAGAAAGGGGGAGTGAGTGTTTCTCCTGCAGCCTCCGTACCCAGCTGTGGTGTTACCCGGACTCCTGCCCGCGGGCTCTGACTTTGGCCTCGAAACTTCCCTCAAAGCGCGCGCTGACCAACCGACACTCCGCCCGCAGCACGTCCGCGAGACAGCCGCGCGCCCTGTGAGGTGAGTGCAGCCGCCGCCAGTCAGTGAGCAGCCAGCCTGGGGAGAGCGAGCTGTGTGACACGGGGGGAGGAGGGGGTCCGGAACTGACACTTCCATTAGGGACTCGGCGGATTGAGGTAAAGGATCGCTCGTAGCTGCCATGTCATGCGGGTGTGAGCTGGGAATAGGGGCGGCGGGGTCCCTGTTGTGAAGGGGGGGTGGAGGCCCGGCTGTGTGTGCAGGCCTGGAGCTGCTCCCCATGACATCCCCCGGTACCACACACCGCAGCCTGACACTGTCACAGCGGGAAACGGGGCCAGGGGCTCCTCCTGCACTAAACATGCTTACTGTGTGTTTATTTCCCCTCCGTCACATCCTCAGAGCCCTGTCTGCTGCCATACACTCACCATGTACATAACCACTATACTGTATGAGTATAATACTGAGCTCACCAATATCTAATATACTGTATGAGTATAATACTGAGCTCACCAATATCTAATATACTGTATGAGTATAATACTGAGCTCACCAATATCTAATATGCTGTATGAGTATAATACTGAGCTCACCAATATCTAATATGCTGTATGAGTATAATACTGAGCTCACCAATATCTAATATACTGTATGAGTATAATACTGAGCTCACCAATATCTAATATACTGTATGAGTATAATACTGAGCTCACCAATATCTAATATACTGTATGAGTATAATACTGAGCTCACCAATATCTAATATGCTGTATGAGTATAATACTGAGCTCACCAATATCTAATATACTGTATGAGTATAATGCTCAGCTCACCAATATCTAATATACTGTATGAGTATAATGCTCAGCTCACCAATATCTAATATACTGTATGAGTATAATGCTCAGCTCACCAATATCTAATATACTGTATGAGTATAATGCTCAGCTCACCAATATCTAATATACTGTATGAGTATAATACTGAGCTCACCAATATCTTATATACTGTATGAGTATAATGCTCAGCTCACCAATATCTAATATACTGTATGAGTATAATACTGAGCTCACCAATATCTAATATACTGTATGAGTATAATACTGAGCTCACCAATATCTAATATGCTGTATGAGTATAATACTGAGCTCACCAATATCTAATATGCTGTATGAGTATAATACTGAGCTCACCAATATCTAATATACTGTATGAGTATAATACTGAGCTCACCAATATCTAATATACTGTATGAGTATAATACTGAGCTCACCAATATCTAATATGCTGTATGAGTATAATACTGAGCTCACCAATATCTAATATACTGTATGAGTATAATACTGAGCTCACCAATATCTAATATACTGTATGAGTATAATGCTCAGCTCACCAATATCTAATATACTGTATGAGTATAATGCTCAGCTCACCAATATCTAATATACTGTATGAGTATAATACTGAGCTCACCAATATCTTATATACTGTATGAGTATAATGCTCAGCTCACCAATATCTAATATACTGTATGAGTATAATACTGAGCTCACCAATATCTAATATACTGTATGAGTATAATACTCAGCTCACCAATATCTAATATACTGTATGAGTATAATACTCAGCTCACCAATATCTAATATACTGTATGAGTATAATACTCAGCTCACCAATATCTAATATACTGTATGAGTATAATACTCAGCTCACCAATATCTAATATACTGTATGAGTATAATACTCAGCTCACCAATATCTAATATACTGTATGAGTATAATACTCAGCTCACCAATATCTAATATACTGTATGAGTATAATACTCAGCTCACCAATATCTAATATACTGTATGAGTATAATACTCAGCTCACCAATATCTAATATACTGTATGAGTATAATACTCAGCTCACCAATATCTAATATACTGTATGAGTATAATACTCAGCTCACCAATATCTAATATACTGTATGAGTATAATACTCAGCTCACCAATATCTAATATACTGTATGAGTATAATACTCAGCTCACCAATATCTAATATACTGTATGAGTATAATACTCAGCTCACCAATATCTAATATACTGTATGAGTATAATACTCAGCTCACCAATATCTAATATACTGTATGAGTATAATACTCAGCTCACCAATATCTAATATACTGTGAGTATAATACTCAGCTCACCAATATCTAATATTCTGTATGAGTATAATACTCAGCTCACCAATATCTAATATGCTGTATGAGTATAATACTCAGCTCACCATTTTCTAATATGCTGTATGAGTATAATACTCATCTCACAATATGTAATATACTGTATAAGTGTAATACTCAGCTCACCATTTTCTAATATACTGTATGAGTATAATACTCAGCTCACCAATATTTAATATACTATATGAGTATAATACTCAGCTCACCAATATCTAGTATACTGTATGAGTATAATACTCAGCTCACCAATATCTAGTATACTGTATGTGTATAATACTCGGCTCACCATGTACATAGCCATTATACTGTATGTGTATGATACTCAGCTTACTAGGTCCATAGCTGGTATATGCTGTATGTGTATGATACACTCAGCTCTCCAGGTCCATTGTTGGTATGTGTATTATACAGCAGTGTATGAAAATGGTAAATTGTATGATACATTAGTACTGCCAGATCCATAGCCAGCATACTGTATGTGTAAATGTGTCTGTTGAATTGGAGCACTGTGCATGTGATCAGACAGGGGTACTTGTCAAACCCTTTCCTCCTCACTTGACTGTTTACAAATGTCATATTGTTGCTTTTTTGTGTTTTGTTGATGACCCACATCTAAGACTAGGCGATTGCAACTGATTATCTTTGTAGTCATTTTTTGTGCCTGGCTCAATGTAACGCCAGCAGCAAGTTCCCTGACACCAAGCACATTATTAGTAGCCTTGAACGTGTCTCTTGTGAGTGTCTGCTACCCCTAGTGAGTTCAAGGCCGCAAATGTACATGGTTTACCTTTTGGTTATACAAAGGATAGATGTCACAGCAGACTTTTTCCCAAAAGACATGACACACACTGCCTGAAAAGAATACTATATGTACAGTAGTACCGACTCATTTGTTTCCTGGTTTTTATTGTACTGGGGGATGATTTGTTTGTGCCAGTGGAGGAGGTGTTGTGGCTGAGAGGGGTGTTTTGTTGCTGAGGATTGGTGCTGAGATAGCAGCAGGAATGGCTGCTGAATGTGTCACTGCCCATCTGCCTGCATTACTGTCGCTCCAGGCAGCTGGGAGCTTCCCTGCCCAACCTCCATATTAAATGATTTTACTTTCCTTTTTATCATATTCTCTCATCTGTAATAATAAACACATACTTTTAAGACGCAGAAAACACTTTATTGCTCTCTTTTTTTTAAATAGCATAAATGAAAATCATATGTCCTTTCTATTTCTTTTACCGTTTATGTTCATTCATCTCACATAGTGAGCCAGAGTTGTTTTTATTGTTCTTCTAGCTACATACAGTAGCGTAATGTACAATTTTATTTAAGAAAATAAATAAAAATTATACTACTTTGTATAAACATTTGTCTATTTTGCTTATGCTGGCCAGTGTGTCCACGCATGAATTCAGTAGCAGTACAAGTCGTGTAATATAAAGCAAAGAAAAAAGAAAGGGGGTGTGTTTGTTCAAGCCTTCACAGACAATGCAGGCCAGGCATGAATACTGCATAGAAAGGAATAAATGGCACATCCTAGCACAAATCTGGCCAGGAGCTGTGGACACGGTGGCTGTGTGCTGGTATTTTGCTTTAGCATCATTGCCCTACTTGGCTTGTGTCTAAACTGGTAGCTGGCATTGCCTACATGGCTCCACCTAATTTCAGTGCATACTAAAGAATTGCTGATTATTTAGGAAAAAAGCAAGCAAACCCATAAACTGCTCGTTGAGTCCAAACAGAATCTCTGACAAAGCAGTCAATGAATCTTGGGAGTTCCATTTTGCTGTTAATCCTTTGTCAATTTTTCTTTTATGAGTATGCAATAAACCACCAGTAAAATTTTATATCATATATATGTGTGTGTGTGTGTGTGTGTGTATGTGTATATATATATGTATGTATGTATGTATGTATGTATGTATGTATGTATGTATGTATGTATGTATGTATGTATGTATGTATGTATGTATGTATGTATGTATGTATGTATGTATGTATGTATGTATGTATGTATGTATGTATGTATGTATGTATGTATGTATGTATATATAGTATAGTATAGTATAGTATAGTATAGTATAGTATAGTATAGTATAGTATAGTATAGTATAGTATAGTATAGTATAGTATAGTATAGTATAGTATAGTATAGTATAGTATAGTATAGTATAGTATAGTATAGTATAGTATAGTATAGTATAGTATAGTATAGTATAGTATAGTATAGTATAGTATAGTATAGTATAGTATAGTATAGTATAGTATAGTATAGTATAGTATAGTATAGTATAGTATAGTATAGTATAGTATAGTATAGTATAGTATAGTATATGATATTTGTATATGATATTTGTATACAGGGACATCAGGGTGAAGAACAATATAGCTGACCTTGCTGATCCAAACCAACTTTCTTTCCTCTTTTGTGATGCTCCCTCAAATTAGCATCAAGGGTAATACGCATAAACCTGCGTCTATAGCGTTGAATTTTTACACTACTGCTTGAGAAATGTAGCTTTTATTTAAAGATTAATCTAAAAAAAAGCAAATTATTTTGCCCATAGTAAGCTTGAAGTACTCCTAATCATCACTATTTTGTCTCTTTATGTTAGTGTTATTAGGATGGGGAAGCAGAATATTGCATAAAATATTTGTGGATACACAATATGTCTTTGTTCTGTGCAATTCTTTTGTGCTGGTTTCTTTTCTTATGCTGAGCCTTCAAAATCCTTGATACTGCGATGGCCATGATTTTCTTGGATACCTTTTTAAATTTTGACATCTTTCAAACTTAAAATTTGGAGGTGTTGAATTTAAGCCTTCAACCGTCCGATATTAAAAGAGAATTTAAGGCTTGGTCTTTGTTATATGAAGCTGTGTGTTGTTGCAACTGCTATTTTCTACGTTTGCATATGTTGAGTTAGCTTATGTCAGGATGACATTTCATATAATTAAAGGAACACTGCAAGCACTAAAACCTCTACAGCACGTTCTGGTAGTTATGCTGCCAAGAGTGCCCTGGCAGCCTCTAACTGTAAGAAATCAAACAGTTTTAGAATGCTTTCACTTCTGGTGTCTGCCAGTCACCCCCCCCCCCCCCCCCCCCCCCCCCCCCCCCCCCCCCCGCCTCCACTGTTGCTCAGTGAGAGCCAGAAGCAATATAGTTTAACATTGAATAGAGGGACAGGGGAGGGACACCACGCCCTATACGCAGTTCAATGAAGATGGTATTTTTATAACGCTTACGGTATCCCTCTAATAATTGATTTGAAAATCTCACATTTTAGGCCAAAATAGTTGTGGTGGAGTTTTTTTTTTTTATATTCAATTGGCTTTTTTTTTTTTTTTTTTTTTTTACAATTCCTGATTTAATGACCAACTTTGTAGCATGTGCATTGATGAATATTAGCAGTAGTGGTTGTCAAGCTTTATGTACTTTTTAAAGGGTCTCTCAAGGCATTTTAGCAAATGGCATTTATGATGCAAAGAAGCCCCAGGTCTCTGTATATCAGTATCTAGTGACTGGCAATGGCCGTAATTTATAAATATTGCTCCTCTATTATAGTCTCCCTTTGGTAGCTGACATCGTAGGAGGAGGTCTTACTTTCTCTTTGTCAATAATCCATCTGTCTGTGTGTATGTATGTATATGTGTGTGTGTATATATATATGTGTATGTATATGTGTGTATATATATATATATATATATATTTCTTTTTGATACTTTTATTTTTCTGTTTTCTATTTCAGCCTAAGGTGTTGTTTTACTTGGTGTTGTTGGGATTTGAGGAGTTACACACTTTTTTGAGACCATTATTTACACCTTCCTATCTAACCGAAAGGAATCTCTTCCTTTTTGGTGATTTTTATTTTATTTATATATATATATATATATATATATATATATATATATATATATATATATATATATATATATATATATATATTTATTATTTTTAAGGCTTTGCCTGTAGTTGTGGGAGGGGCTTGATTCCCGCTTAAAAGGGCTGACAATCCACTCCCAACTTATCGTGGATTGTCTGGCGAGTCACTTCCAGTTCAGACCGCCAGTTTGGATTGTTTCTTACCTGTCTTCCTCGTGGTCTCCTGGTCCGGTGTCTCCCTGGCTCTTCTACCCGCCGCGGCGTCTGCGCAGATCGTTCTCGGCTCCAAATACCAGGTTCAACCGTAAGTCAAGCCCCGCCGTAAAGAAACAGCTGCAAAATTGCTACCTTTCACGGCGGGGCTCCGTTCGTTTATACCGAGCGTTCGGTTTTCTGTCATGTATTGCAACCGATCAAAACCGTTCGGCTAATTCTAGTACACATATGCGTTGCATGTTTCACTTCATGTATCTTTTCAAACGCGGCCGTTCAGGAAATTTACTGTATATATATTTTCGGTATTCGAGCGATACAGTGTATACACTCATTCGCCTGTTTCAGCTGTTCATACATTCTATCCTTTCGGTAAATTATGGCGAAATGCGCACAAATTTTCACATAATTTAGGATACCCCCCCTGCTGGTTACATATGATACTACAGTCAAAAAATTCCACTTAGGGGTAATACCTAGTGAATGTATCTGAATCTTAAAACTTATATACTCAATAGTCTGTGCGTTAAACATTGGCTGTGATGGCGCTTTGAGTGTTATAATTATTACCTTTTAGTCCACTTTGCACTGTGTCTTAGATCCTGCTGTTTTGGTGTTTATTTACATTAAGCATACTGGACCATACTGACGGTGGCTTTACAAACACAAAACCCGTCATCTGCCTCTGTCATATTCTCCCTGCTCACCAATAGTATCTGGTAGGTTCCTTTTATTTAATTCGGGCCCACGATCTGGCTCACTACAATATACCCATACGCACAGATACTCATGCACATCCTATCCATGGGTCGCAGCACGTCATCTACTGCCACCCTCTCGTTCATATCTTTCCGCTTAGCATCAGCCTGAATCAAACTTTATCAGGTACGATGTCATAACCCTGTACATTTTCTAGGTTGAGTGGTACTGGCTTCCTGAGATTTAGGTTGTCCAACTAGGTTTCTGTCTCTAGTCTTAATCCATAAGCTAGTGGTCCCGCGAGGCCAACACCCATCCTCATACTCAGAGGTTATACGTCCCTCGGGCCAAATCATAGTTGGCCGCCTCGCATGGTTGCATAGAGAGGGCCTCCCATGTCACTCCCCTTCTATCTTATGCTTTCGTTATCCCCGAGAGGCCAACACCGCGCCACAACGGTTGCCTCATATTTCCCCTCGGGCCAACGCATAGGTAGCGCCTCTCATGCTGCTTGGCAATTAGTAGGGACTCCTCTGTCACGTTCTCAATAGCATAATTCTTCGCCACTTGGCATCTAGCTAGCCTACCAGTATCCAGCCACATTGTCTCAGAATAGTAATGTTTGCTGTGGTATCTATTTTGGGGTTCACTTCTTTTTGCTACCTTAACCTAAAACTACTCTGTTCCTTACTAAAAACAATGGTGTCCTGGGTAATATTTCATCACCTTCCCGTAACAACCAAGCCAACCAACCATTATTAGAACTTCACGGCTCCATCCCTATGACATCTATATTCATGCTTTAAATTTGCTTACTATTAACTAGGCTCTGCCTAAATGCAAACCTTTTTCCAGAATACTCCTTCCGTATAGGGCAGCATCTGCAACTTCCTCCAACCACATTCCAACTCATATCATCAAGGCTATGGGACGCTGGAAACCCTCTGCCTATAATCTTTACATTCCAAACCCAGTTAAAGAGTTAACACAAGCTTTTCGTGACTTGTCCAAATAAACAATGTTTTGTTATGTGTATACATTTTGTATGGTACTTTTCTTTTTGCCCACTTTTATTACAGGCCTACCGCTTTCTCGGTTCCGGCACACCACAACCGACTGGTGTACATTTGTATGTATTTATTGGTTATAATATGTTATGTTACCCCTTTTCATTACGGCCAGATTGCCCCGACTACAAATGTATGTATGTATGCTTGGAGGTAACTCCGCATGCAAATCCCTACCTGAGCGTTATCCTATTGAAAAAATGGAGAAAGCAGTTGTTTTTTTTTCTCTCAGTATAGGCCAAGGGAAAATGTATATCCTTGTCCACAAATTAATTTTTCAGGATCCGTATAGCAAACATATGATTAGATGTTACAGAATAAAGTATGGAAGAAATTCAATTTAAAGATGGGAAAAAGCCCCGTTGCGGGTTGAATATGTCCACTGGTTCTTAGGGATCCTAGTCAAGTGTTATCCAGAACATTCTTTTTTTTTTTTTTTTTTTTGTGCAAGGCAATTACAGGCATGTGTGAAGTGCCACAACAGCACGCATAGATCGAACATTAAACATTCAATTTGGCATTTGGAAATTGCACTTTTGTAATTATGTTGGAACATGCTAGATACAGAATTTGGGTATTTAGTGAGAAGATGACATGAGGCACTTATGTCAGGAGTCGTCAGTGGGACAGTAGGTTAAGCTTTAAATATTCCTAACTGACTGCCTGGGAGTGAGTAGCCCAGGTGGGTAGTCAGGGCGTGTATACATGTTAAGGTATGGTAGATAAATCATAGTTTAAACAAAAGGTTAGTGTTATTGCTTCCGTTTTTAGTTTATGCAGCTGGGTTTCAGGCTATTTTTGTATGTCCTATTATATTTACAATATAGTCCTGTAGGTTTTGCAGTCGATGAGGAATAGCTGGGCATGTGATTGGTTAAACAAAAACAAGATTAACTTCATGCTTATAAAGAACAAGTTGGGATGGAGAGAAAACCTATAATATTAGGTGAGTGAGGCTGCTGCGCTGCGCAGAGATTGGGTGTACCTCTCTAGCTGATGAGTCGGTCGCCTACGAGGGAACACTTATATTGCGGAGGAAAATTAAAATGTATGATCCTGTCGGGATCCGGGTAGAGATAACATTGATGGAGTTTATCGGTCAGCCTGAGGATTTTCTCGGACCTGGTGAGAACTGCTCTCTCATCCTGTGCCCGTAGGGGGCAGACTGTACAGCAGGGAGAAACTTTAAGCTTAAAATCTACATTACATGCGTCAGGTAAGGCAAACTAGAGGTCATTCAAATTAACATGTTGACTGTGTGAGAGCTTAAAGGCACAGGCTTAGTTAACACTTGTCTGTCACATGTGAGTCACTAAAAAAAAACTGTTAATTTAAAGGGCAAAGTTCATATTAAACATAACCATGTCCTAGAGCCGTATGGCCTCCGGCGGGTCAGGTAGCACCCGCAAGGCTTGTGTAGCAGGAAGAAAGTCCACGAGGTCCAGCCAGGTCACGTGGGTTGAGGGTCTGGTATACACCGGGTATTGGCGTCGGGCATGGGGTGGGGTATGATGTTAAACTACTTACAGTATGTAGTAGGTGGGTATGTCCGTGTCTACGAGTGAAAGTGTGGTTGTCGGTTCAAGAGTTCATTGTCCGTACCCTCAGACCTTTAGTGGTCGTTGTGGCTGTTCGGGCTGTCTTGATATATATATATAGTCCGGTAGTAGACTGGGCAATAGGGTGGTGTTCATGAGATTGCGATGTTTCTTTACCCGTGCCTGGTGGTGAGTCAGTCTCTAGTGGGTGCACGTTTTTTTGCTCTTAAGTTGTGATCGCTGCGTAGGAGTCTTGTGTGGAGCCCTGGGGGATGAATGGAGTGATTTGTCCTGGGTTCCAGGTGTGATGGTGAGATGTTGTTGGTTGGCGCCTCTGTAGAGAGAGAGTCTTGAGGCAAACCCAGGGTCTGCAGTATGGCTGGGGCTTCCTCTGCTTGTCCCCTGTAGTACCACCAGTGTTCTGGCGGATCGCCAGCGGTAGGTGATCTTGTGGTGTTGAAGCACTGTGGTTAGTGGTCTAAGCGACCTGCGCCAGGCTAGAGTGCCCCTGGACAGATCCGCATAGAATGACAGCTCCATGCCTTCGAAGCGGAAGGGGGTTCTGCTGCGGAGTGCAGAGAGGACCGTTGCCTTATCGCTGCTGTTGCGGAGGGTGATGATGACGTCCCTTGTGGCTGTGGTCGGTGCACCTGCCGGTTTGGGAATCCTATATACCTCGTTTGGGGTAATTGGTGTAGTCTGCCTGTGTGGCAACAGTGCCAGCAACAGGCGCCCCATGAGTATTGGTAATTCGGCCTCTGGTACATTTTCCGTGACTCCCCTGATCTTTGTTAGATCTCCTCATGGCATCTTCCTGAATCGCTAGGCGACGCTCATAGTGCTGGGTTTGGTTTTGCAGGTCTTACATGGACTGTTGTATTGCGGCAATGTCCTAGGCCTGAGATTGGGAGGATCCCTCCAGTTTGGTGATGCGGCTTGCCTCATGGATGTTTCTCTGCAGGTCTGCTAATAATGCTTTTAACACTGGTGGTAATAGGCTCTGGGTCCGCCTCTGCACCGCGTTGTTTAGCCCTTTGTGGCGGGTTGGGAGCCCGTAGGTGTATTTCCACTGTGTTCTTAGGTATTCATTTTTTTCCCCTTACGCCCCATCTGGTGCTGGGGTGTTTTCTAGTCGTTGTGTAACCCCGTGTAACCGTCGGAGCTCCCAGGTTTCGCGGCTGCTCTCTTCGGCGTTCCGGCTCTGCCCCCCAGAACATTCTTTTTAAGCTTCAAAATCTATTTCTGGCATAGTGCTAAAATAAACTGATTCCCATTTATGAAGCAAACGGCAAACTTCTTGAATAGATCTAATTTTGGTGATACATTTGGAATGGTTGATAAGGAAGGACACAGGTCAGTGCAGCTATAATGCAAGACTTTTAGGAATATTGGTTGACGCTTGATATGCCAGAGCATGAAGTGGTCTGGATGCACAGTAAATATGGATTTTTATTTTGTTTGTTGATTATCTGTTACTTCTGTGTTGGCCATGATTTCCTATTGTGATACAGCTCTTTCTTACTAATACCACTACGTTTTAATCCCTTCTTTGTGTAAATTCCTGGTAAAGCACTATTCCCTTCCTCTTTCCACTATTGTCCCATGGGGATTGATGCTTTGCAATTTGCTTTTCTGCCATTGCGTTTGTATTCTCAACAACCTTGATTCTTCCATTCCAAATACCTTCTGTTGACAATGCGTAAAATTCCTTTCTTCTGGTGTTTCTTCATCCCACATGTCATATTGTCAGTTGTCTCTTTTTCTTGTCTTCGCTTTAAATGCACCAGTTATTTTAATTTTACCTAAATGTTAAATTTTTCAGTGTAGTATTTTATTATAGGTTATATGCAAAGATTCATACATTAAGCCATATTTTTATTTTTATTAAAGGAACACTATATGTTATAGTGTATTCTTACTGTTTAGATTCAGATCCCCCTCCCCATTAAGGAAGATTTAAACTTTTTCATTTTTTTTCTCCCGGTACTGAGACTCATTCTGTGCTGCCACCTGCTCCTCCTCCTCTGATGTGATATCTAGCGGAAACCTCTTTGTCGTCTTTCCAATCAAAAGCTCCTCATAGAAGAGCATTGTGGGCAAAAAGCACATGCGTGATGGGTGCCACGCTCTTCCAATCTAGTGCTCTCTTAGAAGCATTAAGAGAAGGTAACATTTGAGGACAGTCTGGTTTCGGTTCTCACAGCGGAAGCACCCTCTTGTGGCTGTCAATGGAAACATTGCCGTTTGTTTACATTTTAAGGTTACAATAAAAGGGCAACTGCATCTAGACATCTTCATTGTGATGAAGAGGTCTGGGTGCCTTTAGCAGTCCTTTAAAAGGACACTATATTTACCAAAACCGCTACAGGTTAATGTAGTGCTTCTTAGGTCTATAGCCTGTCCTTGCCACCTGAGCAATGTAAACGCTGCCTTTTCAGATAAAAGGCAGTGTTTACATGTTTGGTTAGGAACACTTCTAGTGGCAGTTACTAGACGGCTGCTACACAGGTGCTTCCTAGTCCAGTGCTGCACAGTGATTTAATGCACCTCTGAGGAGATTGATTGACACGCAGTGTTTTGCTGTACATGTACTATATTCTCCCAATGCTTTCCTATGGGAAAGCATTGGATTGGCTGAGATCATCAGGATTGATGATCTCAGCCATAGAGATGGGAGTCAGCTGTAGCGAGACCTGTTCGGTGTGGGAGAAGAGGTGAATAAAATCACCTTTCCCATGCAATCTGAGCCTAATAGTTAAACACTTGCGTCAGGAATAAATGTTTGTATTCCTGACACTATAGTGTCTTTTTTTTGTTTGTTTTTTTTTGTTTTTTTTTAGTACAGTGAATCCGCAAGTAAGTTAACGTTTGAGAAAACAATAACGTGGAAATTTGAAGCACTGTTATACTGTACTTGTGGGTCATACAATCTATGCAGGGGGATGGCTGTACATGTTTTGTAACAGAGAGCAGTGTACATTACAGAGCCTGATTTTTGAGGTGAGTGCTTTTGTTGGTGAGTAGTTTGGATGTGCATGCTGTTGGTTAATGATTTTAAGTAAATTCTCCAATAGTAGTATGCCTCATCACAAAGGAGCCAGCATTTTCAAAACTTGCATTATACGCAGTAATTTACGGTAGCACACACCACATACCTTTCTAGATTTCCTGCCCATGTTTCTGTTTGTTCACTTAGCTGTTTTAAAAACAGCTTATATATGAAAACATGAATTCACAACTAAAACAAATGTACACCCACAGACTGAAAAACATTCTAAACCACTTTCTGTAGATGACGTTTAAGGCCTATGTTTTGTAGACTGTGAAATAAAGTGACATTATTTTTTATGACTTAACTAGTGCACGTCTATTTATTTTTACACGTACGTTTTTCTAATTTAAATACTCTTGATTTGGCCTCTGCTGCTGTTAATACATATATTATTGGACTGTAAATTATGCTACACTTTTAGTTAGTCGGTCATTTAAAGGGACACTCCACTGCCCAAATACAAAATAAATAAAATCACTGTTTAGTAGATATACCCCAAATTAAAACTTGCCCTCATTTAATTATATATTTTTTCAATGGGGATATATCTAAAATTAGCTTACAAAACCTGCACTTCTCTTGTCTGCTGTGTTTGCAAGTTCTCCCCTTCCAACCCTGCCAAGACTTTCTTTGGCTGTCCAATCACACACTTTCCAATACAGCTGAATGCGAAGTCTTTGAAAGTCAGGTGCACAGGGTAATTGCTGCATTGAGCTAACCAAACCAGGAAGTAACATTAGTTGTTTTCTGCTTGAAAGCCAAGGGGGTGTAACCAGGTTGATTTATAAAAGTAACTTTCTATTGAAATCTGCACTTTTTGCAAAATGAAAAGAGGAAATGCTAAAGTCGTGTAGGGGTCTGGAGTGACCCTTTTAACATAATATCTGTGCATATAAAGAGACAAAATTTAATATACTTCCTCGTCCCATATTTTTGTTAAGTTCATTGCTAATACATTAAAGATGCAACATAATCTATTAAATAAAATAAATTTTGAAGTGGCAGCTGCAAATTGTTTGCCAATGTCTGGTTAATTGTGTTTGAAAAAATTGCTGGGGATTTTTGAATGGGAATGTGAATTTTACTTGCTAATAGGAACCAGTGACTAAAGAGCCCTCTTCTGGCATGGGTATGAATGTTGAATTATTCCTTGCATTACAGGTTACCTGTCAAACTGATTCTGCAGGTCAAAAGCAACTGCTTGCAGTCTCCCTGTGGATCAACCATCCTTTCGTTATTTGGTGTTCCTTTCATGGAGAGGTCTTTATTGGCATACTATCTACTGTTTGGCAGTTATCTTAACAAGAGCTACTGCAGTCAGCTTGTGCACAAATGTATTTCAGCTGGTTCGAAGAAATTAAATATCTTTTAAGCTGTGCCCGAACAAATCGATCTGTCTAGGATTTACCTGTGGAGTCTTGTACGGATCGACCGATATTGATGATTTTTTTTTTTTTGAGCCGATACCAATAATCTGTGAACTTTCAGGCCGATGGCTGATAACTTGCCGATATTCTGTACATTTACCATTTTGAAAAAATAAACTATTTCTAAAAGTAAATGCACAAAATGTACATGCCACATGTAGTGGATGCAGTGTGTTTAGACATAGGAGCTGTGTGTGTGTTTGTGTAGTGGATGCAGTGTGTATTTGTGTAGTGTGTGTATATAATGAATGCAGGGTGTGTGTGTAGTGTGCTTAACGTGAATGCATTGTGTTTGCATAGTGTGTGTATATAATGCAGATGGTTAGTGGTAGTGGTTATGGTGCCGTGGTGCCATCCCAGGGTAAGTTGTCAAACTGTTCAATAAAATGAATGAATCAATCTAGCTAAAGCGAAATGGAAGCTTTTATTTTACCAATACCTATTAGACCGGAGGGCCCACAGGTGCCAGAGAGACCCATGTAAGTGTCAACTGGTTTGACTGTCTATTGTGGGATGGTGCCAGGGTACAGTACTGGTTATGTTTCTTAGATTGTCTCTTTCAATATTGTCTTTACTGTAGCCGAAATAATGAGAAACTGCATTTCTTCATCTATCCAAGTTTGAACATCAAAGGATAGTAGTATTTAGAGGGTGGGTGGGCTTTGAGTGCAAGAAGAGTTATTCCCCTCCTGCCTCCTCCCGGAAAACTGCCCACAAGAATTAGCTAAAATAAGATGTCACACAAAGAAGTATGTAGTGTTTGTTGTGCTGAGTGTCCGTTAATGTAGATATCACAATGCAATGTTGTGAAATGCAGTAATGCAATATTCATTAGGTTAAGTTCATATTGTATGCTTTTCTACTTTACTGCAAAATAAGCATGTGCCATGACTTTGTTTCTAACTAGGCTAAATATGAAGCTTGATCTCATTGCAATTTTATGCAAATTAGCCATCACGGTCTTTATTTAGTTTTTGCTGACGACCCGTGAACTCTATTTTTACTCATCATGTAGACTCTTTATTATTCCAAATTGCAGAAGTACCAAGTCTTACATACAGAAATATAGGTGTTTATTCACTAAAGCTAAATGCCAGAGATTATGAATAATAAAAGCATCACCTGTGGGGACATTCAAACCAAAATCCAGACATTGATTACAGGTTTTATCGTTAAGATCCAGGTTTTGCAATACAGCTTCCAAATAAACTTTAATTTAGTGCGGATTTCACATTGTCCAGTTGTAAACGAGTAAATGAACCAAATAACAGAAAAGCATGACTGTATGTTCATAATATGTAATCATTCATCACAATTAAAGGACAACTGTCACCTAAAAAAAAATTAATAAAACTATCCTTTCATCAAATAGTGAAAGGAAATGTTTTTTTTTTTAATTGTATATGTAGAAAGAATGTGAAAAATCTACCTTTAGTATATGACTGGATGTTCCAGCCATTAACATGCATCTTGATTCAGACAGTGTTTAATTTTTAAAGTTAGTTGTCTGATGTCACTTCTCTGTGCAGGGAGTAGAGCATGGTTCGTCAACCTGGTCCCTACCGCCCACTAGTGGGCGTTTCAGGATTCCAGGTGGGCGGTAGGGATTTCCAGGTTGATCGGGCGGGTGCGAGCCGGCGGTACCCGTGGGTACCGCCGTGACCATTTGCGGCTCCGGCCCGTGCGGTAAACCGCCAGGGCCGCCTTCCAAAGTGTCCATCGGGTGGCCCATGCTGTCAGGGCCACCTGATGGATGCGGATTGTAAGGGGGCCCGGTCAGCGCTGGGCGCTTTAACAGCGCGACCGGGCCCCCTGTGATGACATCAGAGCTGGGAGGAAGTGATTCCCCGGTCACTCCTCCCAGCTAAAACTGAGAGCCGTGCGGGAGGAACACCAGGGAGTCAGAGTGGGAACTCTGACTCCCATCCACCTGAGCCACCACTGGACCCCAGGGAAAGTCACCCTCCTGCACCTTAAAGGTAGGAAACAGGAGGGTGACTTAAATATAATGTGTGTGTGTGTGTGTGTGTGTCTTTGTAGGTATGTGGTGTGTGTGTGTGTGTCTGTATGTGTATTTGTATGTATGTCTTGTGTGTGTGTGTGTGTATGTGTCTGTCTGTATGTGTGTCTTATGTGTGTGTCTGCATGTCTGTATGTGTCTGTTTGTATGTGTGCCTGTCTGTTTGTATGTGTGTGTGTGTGTGTGTATGTATGTGTGTCTTGTGTGTCTGTATGTATGTCTTGTGTGTCGTATGTGTGTGTGTCTGTCTGTATATATGTGTGTGTCTGTCTGTCTGTATGTGTCATTGTATGTGTGTGTGCATGTCTGTTTGTATGTATGTGTCATTGTATGTGTGTGTGCATGTCTGTTTGTATGTATGTGTCTGTGTGTGTGTGTGCCTGTGTGTGTCTGTGTGTGTGTGTCTTGTATGTGTGCCTGTCTGTTATAGTGGACTATAGTAAGTGGGCTACCTAGCTCAGCCTTCCTACTGGGCATTGCTATAAGGACGGTTAAAAAATAGAAAAAAGGGGGAAAAAAAGGTGGGGAGGGGAATTGAGGAGGGAGAAGAGGGGAGCTGACGCACAAATGAGAAATCATATTATGCGCAAACAGAGAAGTCGTCTGAATATCACTGAAAGAGACCTTCGTTTGTTCCTTACGAAAATCGAACCAGATATCAAATATTTAGTCTCGCAGCATCAACCTCAAGGATCTCATTAATCACTAGTAAAGGTAATTTCAATTTACTTTATTGTTTTCTCATTAACCTTTATAAAGTTAAAAACCTTATAAACCTGCATTAAGTAGAAATAAAAAGATAAATGTACGTACATTTTTTTTTTTTTTTTTTTTAAACACCCTCCTTTCTTAAAAATATTCCGCATTTGCTTGAAAACTGGTGGGCGGTAAGGAAATTTTTTCAACCAAAAAGATGCATTAGTGGGCGGTAGGTAGAAAAAGGTTGACTACCACTGGAGTAAAGTAAGGAATACCACAGAGAGACACAAAATAACAATGAAATAAACTGAGTTTAGTTATATGATCCTAGTGACTGCCAGGTTTGATACTAAACTACTACCGTCTTTCCCTGAAATATTAAATTTTCTCCTAAAATCCCACTAGGGCTTATTTTCGGGAGATGTCTCATTTTGGGGGGAAAACGTTAGAAAGCAGGTCTATGTTTGGGGGAATTCCCCGAACATAGACCAGTTCACTAGGGCATGGAATCCCACTTCATTTTCCCGAACATAGAATAGCTTACTCGCGAATGGAATGCCGTGAATCTATGTTCAGGGGAAATTCCATGAAAATAAATTAGTGAACTAGTGACTAAGCCATAGGGCTTGTTTTTGGGGTAGGGAAGCCGGATAATAGGTAGTGCCATGATCACCTATTTTCAAAATTTTATTATATATTATTGAGAGGTTTTGATGAGAGGAGAAATTACAGACCATAATACTTTCGAAAGGTGTCTAAAAGTAGTGTGATTAGATAAAGGTATACAGTAGATTCCTATATAGTGGTAGAGACCTGTATTAAAATAATTAAGTAGTACACAGAATAAAAGTAAATCGAGACTGGTTTCCTCACATAATCCTGTAAATAGAAAAGGGGGTAAGTATCTGTGGAACAGTGAACCCTCCTCAATAAAGTTAGGGTTCCCATTCAATGGTTATAAATGGGTATCTAGAGTAGGGATCAACCGTTTATCGGTGTTACGATATTCAGTATTTTTGGCAATATCGCTATCGGCCAATAAAGATACCGATATTACCGATAACACATAACAGGACCGCCGGGCACGTTACAAGCCCGTGGTCCTGGAGGGCCCGCAGGAAGCTGTTACCTTCCCTTCAGCTCCCCTGTGTAAATTTCGCGAGTCCCGTGGCTGTCAGAGCATTGCCATGGTTACTATAGCAGCGCTCGGCACGGACACTGCAAGATTTACACAGGGGAGCTGCTGGGAAGGTAAGTAGCACCTTACTGCGGGCCACCCACTGCTCAGTACATGCCACTGGACCACCATGGAATGCCATAGCCCCCCTCCCTGGCCAGGTAACAAGCAGGGAGAGGGGGGGACAAAAAAAAATGTAAATATTACAAATTTTATTCAAATAAAAAATGCCCCCCCCCCCTCCCCATTTTACACAAATTTCTTCCCTGCAGAGACACACACACACACTCTGCATTCATTATATACACACACTACACACTCACTGCATTCATTATATATACACACACTACACACTCACTGCATTCACTATACACACACTACATTCACTTTACGCACACTACACACACTACATTCACTTTAAGCACACTGCACACTACATTCACTTTACGCACTCTACATTCACTTTACGCACACTACACACACTACATTCACTATACGCACACTCCACAAACACACACACTCTGCATTCACTATATATACACACTATACAAACACTCACTGCATTCATTATACACACTACACAAACACACCCTGCATTCATGATATGCACACTGCATCCACCACACACACACACACACACACACAGCTCCCCTGTCTAAACACACTGCATCCACTACATGTGGCATGTATATTTTGTGCATTTACCTTTAGAAATAGTTTATTTTTTCAAAATGGTAAATGTACAGAATATTGGCAAGTTATCGGCTATCTGCCTGAAAGTTCACAGATTATTGGTATCGGCACTAAAAAATCAATATCGGTCGATCCCTAATCTAGAGGTGTTCAAAAAAAGGCACCATGACTCTCAAGGCACTACAGTAGTAGGAAAAAATAGGGGGTTGAGGTAAATTTATTAAGTAAAGGTCAGAGAATACCTTGGTTGCTGAAGTGACTGCAACCTACTACCATCTACAGCTGAACTGAGCTGAGAAAATCACACTAACACTAAACTAGAGGACTGTATAAGTGCCATAATAAGAGTGCTCAAAAAAGTGCTCAGTTAAAAATAAACAATAAATCAGAAATTTAATTTACATCAGTTATTTTGATGAGTGATCAGCTGATGCTTTAAGTCAGCATGCTAGCACTGCACCGCATGGCTTAGTTCAGGAGGATTAACGGAAGCTCCTAAGCACGAGTTTATGTTCCTCCGGATGCAGTGAAGGCAGGGAACCAGCACCCAGGTAGGAATTCAAACCATTCTAAAATGGATAGACTACATATTTTGTGGGTGGGGTGCCAGGTCACACCTGGCACCATAACTACTTTAGTAAAAATAAAGCAAGGTAGGCACACTCCAATAATTAATGCAAAGTAGCCCCAAATGGAGCTCTGTAAGAACTAGGTATTGGGTGCTCACTTACATAAGGCTCTATCCCCAAAAGCTCAAATAAAAGCAAATACAAATGGCGTAAGGCGCACAGCCATAAATGTTTATATACCAAAAAAAAATCTTTATTAAATGGGTACACACTATTAGAATATCTCATTAAATGTGAAGCCAAAAATACAAAGTCATATCATGTTGTAAAGCAACAACCAGAGAAATTCTGTATATATATATATAAATGTGTAATGCGTGAATAGCAAGAATATCAGTATCATAGGTGACTAAATGAGATGCCAATACAATCCAAACCCATAAAAACAAATACATATATAAAAGAATTATACAAAAAGCATTCCAGACTTAGTGAGAAGCAGAGGCAGTCAATCAAAAAGCCCCCAACATTTCGGCAAGATGCCTTTATCAAGGAAGCACTTTTTTCCATTAAATTTCAATCTGTCAGAAGCAAGTGAACCGTCAGCAGTTCCAAATCTAGTGTTTAAAGGACCACTATAATGCCAGGAAAACAAACTCTCTTTCCTGGCACTATAGTGTTAATAGGTCCCCTCCCATCGCTCTCAAGAGAGGTTAAGGGCTTAATCACTTACCTTTCTCCAGCGCTGCGGACTCTCCTCCCTCTTCCGACGTCATCCGCCACATGCACGGCACCACAGACTGTCCAGGAGTTGGCAGATGCTTTAGTCCAGGTCTGGGAGGAGATCCCTCAGGAGACCGTCCGCCACCTCATCAGGAGCATGCACAGGCGTTGTAGTGAGGTCATACAGGCACGTGGAGGACACACACACACACACACACTACTGAGCCTCATTTTGACTTGTTTTAAAGACATTGCATCAAAGTTGGATCGGCCTGTAGTGTGTTTTTCCACTTTAATATTGAGTGTGACTCCAAATCCAGACCTCCATGGGTTGAAAAAATTGTTTTCCATTTTTTTTTTATTTTAGTGTGATTTTGTTGTCCGCACATTCAACTATGTAAAGAACAAAGTATTTCAGAAGAATATTTAATTCATTCAGATCTAGGATGTTATTTTTGTGTTCCCCCCCCCCCTTTTTTTTTTAGCTGTATGTGTGTGTGTGTATATATATATATATATATATATATATATATATATATATATATATATACACATACACACACTGCTCAAAAAAAATAAAGGGAACACAAAAATAACATCCTAGATCTGAATTAATTAAATATTCTTCTGAAATACTTTGTTCTTTACATAGTTGAATGTGCGGACAACAAAATCACACTAAAATAAAAAAAAATGGAAAACAATTTTTTCAACCCATGGAGGTCTGGATTTGGAGTCACACTCAATATTAAAGTGGAAAAACACACTACAGGCCGGTTTCAGCTTTATTTATTTTTATTTTTACACTGTATGTCACTATGGTAGCACTAGGTGTTTGATTTAATTTCACTTCAAACTCTCAGCACTGATGGAGTCTTGTTTGTAGCCATACAGCCGTCTCTACTTGTCTTCTCTCTCCTTTCTATAGGGACAGCATAGAACACCCTTGAAGGTGTTTAATTTAGGAGTTGCAGGGTATATACCTCTATTTCTATGGACTTATACCTATGTTGCAGATATACAATTTAGTTAATCTCTGCCTGTCGTCTCTCTCCTCCCTATAGGGATAGTACAGAACACCCTTGAAGGTGTCTATTTTAGGAGTGGTAGGGATTATACTCCTGTCTTCCAATTTTATCTGCCTCCTTTAGATATTGTTCCATTGATTTTTCACAGTGAGAGTTCCCCCCTCTGGGTTTCAGGAGAGACAGCTCAATACACGATTATCAATGTGTTTAAATTAGGAGTTACAGGGTGGATACATTGTTATTGAGACATTTACTTTTCTCTTTAACCCCCTGTTATACCTCCATATTGACTGGCAACATATCTATCCACTCAACCTGACCTGGAGATTCATCACTGCTAGGTCTGGCTGAGTGGTTTATGTTATTCATAGACTCCTCATTTGATTAATTATTTGGCATACTATACTTTCTTCCTAGCTCCAAGTTCTGTTGTCTCCGTCTCCTTTTGAATGAATTATAATAAAGTCTTTTTATTTTTGGAGACACTAATTGGATAGTATAATTCTATACTGTATCTTTGTATGCCAAATATCAGGGGATTTTCCTCCTTCTAATTGTATATACTCAGTGCTGATGGTTGGGCTAGGGGATACATTTATACTGTTTAGTACCATTTAATATATTAAAAACCAGCTTTGATTCTCATCTCTTGAGTCTCAAATAATTTCTTTTGACTTCATATTCTTCTGAAATACTTTGTTCTTTACATAGTTGAATGTGCGGACAACAAAATCACACTAAAAAAAAAAAAATGGAAAACAATTTTTTCAACCCATGGAGGTCTGGATTTGGAGTCACACTCAAAATTAAAGTGGAAACCCACACTACAGGCGGATCCAACTTTGATGTAATGTCCTTAAAACAAGTCAAAATGAGGCTCAGTAGTGTGTGTGTGTGTGTGTGTGTGTGTGTGGCCTCCACGTGCATGTATGACCTCACTACAATGCCTGTGCATGCTCCTGATGAGAGAGAGAGAGAGAGAGAGAGAGAGAGAGAGAATCACATCAGTCAGTGTGGTTTAATATAAGAGCAGTGACTAAGTCACACCACACAAAAACAAAAGTTTTAGACTTTAGAAAAACAGATTTTTCTAAAATTAGAATGTGTAAATGAGTCATTATCAGACTGGAGCAATTTAAATGGAGTCCAAGAGAAATGGGATTATTTAAAAGTTGCACTACTGAAGGCAACAGAAAATTGCATTAGGCTTGTCAGTAAAAGCAAAAAATTCAAGAAACCACTGTGGTACTCTGCAGATGTGGCCAAAATAGTAAAAAACAAAAGGTTAGCATTTAGTAATTATAAAAAAAACCAGAGTGAGGAAGACAGAATGATCTATAAGATTAGGCAGAAAGAGGTTAAGAGTTTCCAAATCACATACAGAAGAGAAAATAGCACAGTCAGTAAAAAAAGGGGGACAACTTTTTTTTTTTAGATACCTAAATGAGAAAAGAAAAGTAAAACAATGATTAGTTAGATTAAAAACAAATTAAGGAAGGTATGTAGAAGAGGATAAAGGTCTAGCTGACTGCCTCAATGAATATTTTTGTTCGGTACTTACAGATGAAAATGAAGGAAAGGGACCTCAGTTAAGAAAAAGGACAAATAAGTAATTTGTTACACGTGAGTTTACAGAGGAAGAGGTTCTATTTCAACTGTCAAAAGTAAAGACAAATAAGTCAATGGGACCTGATGGAATACACCCAAAGCTATTAAAAGAGCTTAGTGGTGTACTAGCAAAACCATTAACAGATTTTTTTTTAACCAATCATTGATAACAGGAGTAGTCCCAGAAGATTGGAAGTTGGCGAATGTTGTGCCCATTCACAAGAAAGGTAATAGGGAGGAGTCGGGCATCTATAGGCCAGTAAGCCTTACTTCAGTAGTGGGGAAAGTGATGGAAACCATGTTAAAGGATAGGATTGTTGAACATCTAAAAACACATGGATTTCAAGATCAGAGACAACATGGGTTTACTTCAGGGAGATCATGCCAAACTAATCGTATTGATTTTTTTGATTGGGTAACTAAAATTATAGATCAGGGTGGTGCAGTAGACATTGCTTACCTAGATTTCAGTAAGGCTTTTGACACTGTTGCACATTGAAGGCTTATCAATAAACTGCAATCTTTAAGTTTGGTTTCCAATTTTGTTGAATGGATAAGCCAGTGGCTGAGTAACAGGCAACAGAGGATTGTAGTCAATGATGTATATTCGAAGCTTGGGCTTGTCACCAGTGGGGTACCTCAGGGATCTGTACTTGGACCCATTCTCTTTAATATTTTATAAGTGATATTGCAGAAGGTCTTGATGGTAAGGTATGTCTTTTTGCTGATGATACTAAGATATGTAACAGGGTTGATGTTCCAGGAGGGATAAGCCAAATGGCTAATGATTTAGGTAAACTAGAAAAATGGTCAGAGTTGTGGCAACTGACATTTAATGTGGATAAGTGCAAGATAATGCATCTTGCACGTAAAAACCCAAGGGCAGAGTACAGAATATTTGATAGAGTCCTAACCTCAACATCTGAGGAAAGGGATTTAGGGGTGATTATTTCTGATGACTTAAAGGTAGGCAGACAATGTAATCGATAAGCAGGAAATGCTAGCAGAATGCTTGGTTGTATAGGGAGAGGTATTAGCAGTAGAAAGAGGGAAGTGCTCATGCCATTGTACAAAACACTGGTGAGACCTCACTCGGAGTATTGTACGCAGTACTGGAGACCGTATCTTCAGAAGGATATTGATACTTTAGAGAGAGTTCAGAGAAGGATCGTAACATGTATAGCTTGGAGGAAAGACGAGACAGGGGGGATATGATAGAAACATTTAAATACATAAAGGGAATCAACACCGTAAAGGAGGAGACTATATTTAAAAGAAGAAAAACTACCACAACAAGAGGACATAGTCTTAAATTAGAGGGACAAAGGTTTAAAAATAATATCAGGAAGTATTACTGTACTGAGAGGGTAGTGGATGCTTGGAATAGCCTCCCAGCTGAAGTGGTAGAGGTTAACACAGTAAAGGAGTTTAAGCATGCGTGGGATAGGCATAAGGCTATCCTAACTATAAGATAAGGCCAGGGACTAATGAATGTATTTATAAAATTGGGCAGACTAGATGGGCCGAATGGTTCTTATCTGCCGTTACATTCTATGTTTCTATACATATATATCAAAATACACATAGAACGATATTAATTACATTTTTATTTTCGTTAAATGAAAAATTAAAAAATATGTAATTTCGTTCTAACTGTATTTTGATATTAATATTTATATATTGATATCAAAATATACTTAGAACAAAATAATATATATATATATATATATATGTGTGTGTGTGTATATGAAAATAAAAAATACAAATTAGAAATATATTATAAAAAATTTTTTTAACTAACTTTGGCCAGTGTTTTTGACTAAGTGGCTGCTAAAAAAGACTGGACATATACCCCATTTGCAATGCCTTGGGTTGTCTACTATTGCAAATGGTATGCCATCATGGGGGTAATTCTCATTCCTGAGCTGCCATACGGTCTCAAAGGCAACGTAACCAATCTGGCGAATTTCAATGTAAAAACAGAAAAGTTTTACCTGTACATAGGGGGTACTGTTTTACACGTGAGACTTTGCTGGATACAAATATGATTATTTTATTGCAGTAAAAGCAAACCGTATTATGACCCTCACAGTTAAACTGTCATGCAGAACTAAAAAAATAAGATTTATTAATTTCTCAATTTCTGTCAAATCTCGCGAGTCCCGTGGCCGCAGAGCGTTGCCACGGGTTACCATGGCAACGCTCCGCGCGGCACTAAGGGCTGTGAGATTTACACGGGATCTGAAGGAAGCTGCTGGGAAGGTAAGTCACAGCTTACTGCTGGCCCTCCCACTGCTCAGTACATACCACCGGGGACTGTCATATCCCCCCTCCCTGGCCAGGTAACAAGCAGGAAGGGGGGACAAAAAGAAACATATAAATATTAAAAATTAAAATAAAAAATGCCCCCTCCCCCCCATTTTACACAAATTACATCTCTTCAGAAACACACACACACACTCTGCATTTTATATATATATATATATATATATATATATATATATATATATATATATATATATATATATATATATATATATATATATATATATATATATATATATATATATATATATACACACACACACAAACATACACTCTGCATTATATACACACACAAACACACTCTGCAACACACTGCATTCACTATATACACATACTACACACACTACACACACTCTGCATTCACTATATACACATACTACACACACTACACACACTCTGCATTCATTATATATACACACACTACACACACTACACACACTCTGCATTCATTATATATACACACACTACACACACTCTGCATTCATTATATATACACACACTACACACACTCTGCATTCATTATATATACACACACTACACACACTCTGCATTCATTATATATACACACACTACACACACACACACTCTGCATTCATTATATATATATATATATATATATATATATATATACTACACACACACACACTCTGCATTCATTATATATATATATATATATATATACACACACACACTACACACACACTCTGCATTCATTATATATATATACACACACTACACACACACTCTGCATTCATTATATATATATATATATATATATATACACACTACACACACACTGCATTCATTATATATACACACACTACACAAACACTCTGCATTCATTATATACACACACACTCTGCATTCATTATATACACACACACTCTGCATTCATTATATACACACACACTCTGCATTCATTATATACACACACACTGCATTCATTATATACACACACACACTCTACATTCATTATATACACACACTACACACACACACACTCTGCATTCATTATATACACACACACACTCTGCATTCATTATATACATACACACTATACCAGGGCTTGACAAATTTGTTTAGAATATAGGAGCCAGCTAAAAAAGCTAGGAGCCAGTCATTTCCAACGAGAGTGCAATTCTTAAACTGACACTATAGTCACCAGAACCACTACAGCTTGATGCAGTAGTTCTGGTGTCTATAGCCTGTCCCTGCAGGCGTTTTCTGCGATAAGGCAGAGTTTACATTGCTGCTTACCAACACCTCTAATGACAGTCGCTAGAGAGTCCTGGGTCACTGCTGCACCACTTGCATGGAGGCACTGAATGTTCCTCATAGAGATTGGTTAATGTAATGCATCTCTATGAGGAGATGCGGATTGGTAAATTTGCTGCGCATGCACAAAATCCTCCCAATGCTTTCCTAAATGAAAGCATTGCCTTAGCTGAGATCATAAAGATTGATCATCTCAGCCATGGCAAAACTGGCACGGCGTGGGAAAATGGGAAGAAAGGTGAGTAAAAAACACCTTCCTCAAGCGATTGGAGGGGGCAGGTACCTAAACACACACACGCGCGCACACACACACACACACACACTCTCTGACAGGCTCACATAAACACTCATGCTGACAACAGGCTTGCACGCACACGCTCTGACAGGCGCTCACACACACTCTTGACAGGCTTCCGCTCACTCACTCACACACACACTCTGACAGGCTCGCTCACTCTGACGGCACACACACACTGACAGGCTCTCTAACAAACACATACACTGACAGGCTCTCTCACAAACACACACACCGTCTGACAGGCTCTCTCACAAACACGCACACAGTCTGACAGGCTCTCTCACAAACACTCTTGACTGACTCACACATTTTTGTTTGAATTGAAACCCACTAAGCCTCCCTACCTTTGGGAAAGCTGGGTGAGTCTTTCCTGGGGTCCAGTGGGGCTGCACTCTTTCTGTGTGCGAAGGAGCAGTACTCTGCCTTTAGCGCCTCTCTGCTCCCTCGCGCTCTGTAATGAGGCCGGGGCCGGAATGACATCATATTCCGGCTCCTGACATCATTATACAGCGCGAGGGAGCAGAGAGCAGATGCAAACAGAGTACTGCTCCCTTGCGTGCTGCCCATAATGCGCGGGCGGCCGCCTCCATGTACCCGCGGGCGGCCGCCTCCATGTACCCGCGGGCGACCGCCTCCATGTGCGAGCGGGCGGCATCATCCATATACCCGCGGGCGGCGTCAAAGCTCCCTCCCACATTAACTAGAGAGCTGGCAAATCCCAGACGCCAGGGCGAAATTTCTAGGCGTGGCGATTTGTCGAGCCCTTCACTATACACACACTCTGCATTCACTACACACACACACTGCATTCACTTTACGAAAACCACACACACACTGCGTTCACTTTACGCACACTACACACACACACTGCGTTCACTTTACGCACACTACACACACACACTGCGTTCACTTTACGCACACTACACACACACTGCGTTCACTTTACGCACACTACACACACTGCGTTCACTTTACGCACACACTGCGTTCACTTTACGCACACTATACAAACACACACAGCTCCCCTGTCTAAACACACTGCATCCACTACATGTGGCATGTTTATTTTGTGCATTTACCTTTAGAAATAGTTTATTTTTTCCAAATGGTAAATGTACAGAATATCGGCAAGTTATCAGCTATCTGAAAGTTAACAGATAATTGGTATCGGCTCTAAAAAATCAATATTGGTCGATCCCCAGTCCTTAAGGGGTTAAAAGTAGGGATCGACCGATTATCGGTTTTGCCGATATTCGGTATTTTTGGCAATATCGGTATCGGCCAATATAGTTGCCGATAATACCTCCTAGGACCGCCAGGCTCATTACAAGCCTTGCGGTCCTGGGGGGGGCGGCAGTAAGCGCTGACTTACCTTGCCATCAGCTCCTGCAGCTCCATGTCTAAATCTCGCGAGACCCGCGGCGGCAGAGCGTTGCCACGGGTTTCCATGGCAACGCTCCGCGCGGCACTAAGGGCCGCGAGATTTACACTGGGGAGCTGGAGGAGCTGCTGGCAAGGTAAGTCAGCGCTTGCTGCCGGCCCCCCCAGGACTTAACAAGCCACCGGACCACCAGGGAATACTATATCCCCCCTCCCTGGTAAGAAGCAGGGGGGACCAAAAAAAAACGAAAAAAAAAAAACAATTTAAATATTAAAACAAAATAATAATAATTAACATAACCCCCCCATTTTACAAAAATTACATCACTACACAAACACACACTACACAAACTGCATTACATACATACACACTACACAAACTGCATTACATACATACACACTACACAATCACACACACACAAACTGCATTACATACATACACACTACACAATCACACACACACACACACACACTGCATTACATACATACACACACACACACTGCATTACATACATACTACACACACTGCATTACATACATACACACTACACAAACACACACACACTGCATTACATACATACACTACACACACTGCATTACATAGATACACACTACACAAACACACTACACACACTGCATTACATACATACACACTACACACACTGCATTACATACATACACACTACACAAACACATACACACTACACACACTGCATTACATACATACACACACACTGCATTACATACATACACACTACACAAACACACACAAACTGCATTACATACATACACACTACACAAACTGCATTACATACACTACACAAACACACACTGTATTACATACACACACACACTGCATTCACTTTACCCACACTACACACACACACACACTGTGCATTCGCTATACACACTACACAAACACACACTCTGCATTCACTATACACACACACACTGCATTCACTATATATACACACACTACACAAACACTCACTGCATCCACTACACACACAGCTCCCCTGTCTAAATACACTTCATCCACTACATGTGGCATGTATATTTTGTGCATTTACCGTTAGAAATAGTTTATTTTTTCAAAATGGTAAATGTACAGAATATCGGCAAGTTATCAGCTATCTGCCTGAAAGTTCACAGATTATTGGTATCGGCTCTAAAAAAATCAATATCGGTCGATCCCTAGTCAAAAGGACACTAAAAGACAGTTTACATTGTCACTAGAGGTGTTATTAGTAAAAATAGAAAATTAATCCAGGCACTCCAAATGAATTCCGAGAGAAAGGCAATTTATTGGAACCAGAAGCTACAAAGCGACGTTTCAACCCCTAAGGGTCTTTATCAAGCAGTCACCCAGACAACCACTCAAGGTAATTCCTAGTTCACTACTGCAAAGTGTGCAGCACCTACATTTAGTGTCACCACGCTCTGCATGGAGGTGTTGACTATTCTCCATAGAGATACATCTCTATGTAGAGATGCTGATTAGCGCAGCGTTTTGCCGCACATGCGCAATAGCCTCGCACTGCTTTCCTATGGGAAAGCTTTTGCTTGGCTGAGATCATCAAGATTGATTTTTAAAAAATGGTCAAAAACACCTTTCCCATGCAATCAGAGGAGGGCTGGTAACCAAAACACACACACACACACACACACATTTTCTTATATACTTACAAATGATTAAAAAAATGTTTTATTTTAAACCAGCCAGCCTCCAGTGGGACTGCTGTATTCTTCTTGCTCTGCTCACTTACGCTGTTTTGTGATGCCGGTGACAGAAGGACATCATAGTCCAGATCTCAGCAAAGCAAGAACTGCAGGAAGATAACTGCTCCCTCAGCCAGCCACCTCCTTGCTCCCTCAGTCGGCCGCCTCTGCTGAATGGACTGACAAACACCCAGGCGCCATGACAAAATTCCTAGTC
Organism: Pelobates fuscus; assembly: GCF_036172605.1. Classification (NCBI taxonomy): domain Eukaryota; kingdom Metazoa; phylum Chordata; class Amphibia; order Anura; family Pelobatidae; genus Pelobates; species Pelobates fuscus. Next base: position 122,778,939 of record NC_086320.1, read on the forward strand.
ACCATGGCAACCAGATGCCTAGGATTTGTCAAGCTCTGATTTATCAGTCTCACATCGTTGTGGAGGGATTTTGGCCCACTCTAATTTACAAGGTTGCTTCTGTTCATTAAGACTTGCTGATATTTGTTTATGCAAAGCTCTCTTAAGGTCCAAACACAGCATTTCAATCAGGTTGAGGTCTGGACTTTGACTGGACCATTGCAACACCTTGATTCTTTTCTTGTTCAGCCATTCTGTTGTAGATTTGCTTGTGTACTTGGAAACCGTTTCAACCAAGCTTAAGCTGTCGGACAGAGCCTCACATTTGACTCTTGTATACTTTGGTAAACAGAGGCGTTCATGGTCAATTCAATGACTTCAAGATTCCCACGTCCAGTGGCTGCTAACAAGCCCAAATAACCACCCTTCCACCACCATGCTTGACAGTTGGTATGAGGTGTTTTGCTGATTTGCGGTTTGACTTTCTCCATTTGGGTCTCGCCTATAGAAAAGATATTGTTCCAGAAGTCTTGTGGTTTGTTCAGATGCAACTTTGTAAACGTAAGCCGCACTGCAATGTTTTGTTCAGAGAGAAGAGGAATTCTTCTGGCAACCCTTCCAAACAAGCCACACTAGTCATGAAGGTTAACATGCCTGTTGAGGCCTGTAGAGTCTGAGATGTAACTCTTTGTTTTGGTTTTTTTTTGCAATTTCTCTGAGCATTGCATAGTCTGATTTTTGGGATGAATTTGTTAGGACGTCCACTCCTAGGACGATTGTCAACTGTCTTGAATGTTTTCCACTTTTGAATAATCTTTCTCACTGTAGAATGATGGAATTTAAATTGTTTGGAATTAGCCTTAGAACCTTTCCCTGTTTGATGGGCAGCATCAATTGCTTCTGTAAGATCATTGCTGATGTCTTTCCTCCTTGGCATTGTGTTCACACATACCTGAATGCTCCAGACCAGCAAACTCTTTGTGAGAACTGGCTTTTATAGAGGTGGTCATACTTGCTAATGATCAGGTAATCAAGGGCATTTGAGTAACAGCACCTGTCTGTTACTTGGCCTCTTAATTCCTATGGAAGCAGTAAGTGTTTCACACTTTGGCTTTATTTTTGTTAAATCATGACGCTGTGTAATGTTATGTGGTGTTCGTCTGAGGTTGTATTTACCTAACTTTAAGACACGCTAAGCAACAGATTATTATTATTAAAATTATGTCCTGATATGTAAAACCATATAATTCAAAGAGGTTGCATTTTTTTCCACGATGTCTGTACATGTGCATTATTCATAATGGTGATTGGCATTTTGGACCCATAATCTTAAATTAAATCCACTGTGTTTGTAAATGTGTATTTATATGTGCATGTACAGTTTTAATCAAAATTATTCAACCCACATTGAAAATCTGATTTATTGTCAAACTGTACAGACTTTCAGCTGTTTGCAATGAACAAATCAAACAAAAGCAATTGCAATAGCTCAACACAACAAATTATTTAAATGGTTTTCTCAAATTCTACGTATGACTTCTCCAGTCTTTAAAAGGATTTAACCCACTGAATAGAATCCCTCACAAATATGAAAACCAGGTGTTGTCTCCAGTATAACTAATGCAACTAATCAAGGGCTTCATTAGATGCACTTGAAATAGCTGAACTGGCTAGGGGTTTGTTGAGTGTCACGTTTGACTGCATGCTAGAAACATGGTCAACAAGTCAAAAGAATGTTCCAAAAAAATTAAGCGAAGAGATCATCGCCCTTCACAAATAAAGAACAGAAAACAGAAAAATAGAGAAGGCACAGAATGTTCCTAGAAACACTGTTAGAAGCCTTGGACAAGGCTGCAAAAGGTAGCTATCAGTGGCTGCAACCGGATTTCTGAGATGATTGTGAAAAACCCTGTGGTTGCAAAAGACCTGCAATACTTGGTGGCAACAGGCACTGAGGTTTCAGTGAGCACAGCAAGGCACGTACTAAATGCAGAAGGCTTCCATGCTAGAACTCCAAGATGTACACCACAACTGACCCAAGAGCACAAGAAAAGTCATCTGTAATATGCTCAAAATCATAAATAATCCACAGAAGTTTTAGGATTCTGTTCTGTTGAGCAATGAAACAAAACTGGAACTTTTTGGCCCAATGGATCAGCGGTTTGTCTGGAGGAATGAAGCATATGCTGAAAAGAACACTCTGCCTACAGTTGCGCATGGTAGTGAAATAGTGATGTTCTAGGGCTGCTTTGCATCCTCTGGCACTGGAAACCTTCAGTGTGTGGAAAGCAAGGTGGATTAATTAAAGTATCCGGAATATGCGGTAAGCCTGTGAATACGTTTCCCTTTTGTACTTTCACCATTACTCCACATTTCAGAGAGCACTATTTTGCTTTTTGTTCTTTTTCCCATTGTAAGTTTCAACTGAGAAGGAGTCTAATACACCAGCTGTATTCATTGGGCTGGGATTATACCATTCTAAGCCCTTCATATTGAGCTTATACCTTAAGCTCCATACTTGTTAGTATGTTTGCTTTTTTGGGGGGGTTTCTATTTGTCATTAGTAGCTATTATACTACACTATTGTGCTGTTTATCTCCTTTATGGTGCACCAAGTTTGGTTCACCAAGCGACTCACCTTTGTTGGATATATCCTGAAGTGGGGATTGTACCACTACATGCGGTTTCACTTGGAGCTGGTCAATAGCTCCTTCACTTCAGTTATTTGTGCTGTGTGTGTGACACCTGAATATACCTCACTATTGGTTCTTTTCTTTTGCTTTTTATGTACACTTAATCTGTTCCATTCTTAAAGAAGCTATATCACCAAGTCAAGATATGTTTCTGTCCTCTACCTATTGTAAATTTTTAGGGTTTCTTTTTGAGGGAATACCACATATTTCCCCAATGATAGCAGCCTTAGGTCATCTAGTATATCACTGTTTAGCGCCAATCCTTTGTATCGGTATATCTTAATGATCCCAAGCATACCCCTAATTCCTACAAGGCGTGGTTGCAGAAGAATTCATGGAAAAATCATCTGACTTAAACCCTATAGATATTCTCTGGTGGGATTGATGGAATCTGGTGGGGAAGGCGGTTGCAGCATGCAAACTCAAGAATATTACTGAGCTGGAGACAATTGTTCATGAGCAATGGGCTAATATTCCTTGTTTGTATCTAGTTTGCAGCAGGTCATAAATGGCAAAAGAGTGCTCTTCTAAGTACAAAAGATGCTTGAAATTAAGGGGTTGAATAATTTTGAGACTGGAGAAGTCATTATAATTTTCATTTTCAGTTGCATTTGGGGAAGTGTGTGTGTGTGTGTATATGTGTGTATATATATATATATATATATATATATATATGTATGTGTGTATATATAATCTAGTATAGCCTCACAAACTTCAATGCTGGCTGTTGGAATTAAATGGAAGTTTTTCAGGGGCGGTTAAATTTGGGGAAACCAATTTTTTTTTGTAGATTGGGGAGAGCATCATCATTAGAAGCCTCTTTCAGAGGTTGTAATAGTGTCACTTTCTGATGCTCATAAGAATCCTCCTCAGAATATTAATGTGCTATGATGCAAAAGACATATATTTCAATTATTTATATTTGTCTCCTACCTGCCTAGCTAACATAAACTCATTCACCCCACCCACATATTCCCACTTGAACCCAAAGTGAATCCTCACCCCATCAAAAAAAGAAACGAACAGACTGTCCATTGAATAAAAACCTTCAATCTACACTGAAAGGGTTTATTTTTATCTTGTATTTATTTTTTAACTAACAAAAAAAGGGTTATATTGATCAGACATGGTATAGTGATGAGAAAGGAGGAAAGGGCAGAAAAAATATAAAAAATATTAAAAAGGGTTAAAACATACAAAATGGGTAAACATGTTAAATGTTAATCACACTTGCTGAAAACAACGTATCCATGATCTCTCCACCTCTCACCTTAGAGCAAAGTGAGGAAGGAGAGTGGCAGAGTATTCACTGAATGTGCTTGAATTCGTTGTCTGTGACATTGTGTTTGTGAAAGTGGTGATCTCGTGACTTGGGCCGTGTATTATAAGTTATGTTTATTTTAGTTAAATGTTAGTGAAAGTGCCACTCCAATCCACCACATTGTGGTCTAGGGCGATTCTTTTTATTTTTGTATTATTATTATTTATTGGTAACTAGCAATTCCTGGTGTCCACTATTGTTTTGTAGGCTAACTATTGAATCTTGTATTGTACTTATGGGTTAATGTGAATTATTGGAGGAGGACTATGGCACAGTCTCCCACTAGTTCATAGTTGCTGGTTCAGTTATCCATGTTATGTTGGATAATAATATAGAGACCCAAGGACATACTTGAACTTATCAAAAGCTAAATGTACCCTTACTTGATATTTTTGTAATAACGTCCACTTTTGTGATGCTTATCTAATAACTACATCTTATGTTAGCAGCAGTGGTGGCTGGTGATGTTTTAAGGTGGTGGGGGGGCTAGACTCCTGCCCTATAACTTGACTCTGCTTTTTGAATTGCTAGGCACAGTCTTCTGACCTGTGGCATCTTTCCACTTACCCAGTATACTCACTTTCCAATAGTAGTCCTAATTAAACTGTTACCCATTCAACATTTTAGAGCTAGTTATAATATAGAAATATCCATACTATACTCAAAGCTAGGTACAATACAGATATTATTTTACAATACACAGAGCCAAGTACAATGGAGAGATACTCCTACAATACAAAGAACCCAGTGCAATGAGATACCAACACAATACATGGAGCTGAGCATAATGCAAATATACTCCAATACACAGAGGTGAGCATAATACTGAGATACTCGTTCAATAATCAGAGTAGGGCACAACAATTATACCTATAAAATACACAGAGCTGGGTATAATACAGAAATAACCTTACCACAGAGCGAGCTGAGAAAATAAAGATATCCAATACACAGAGCTGAGCACAACACATATACCTATAAATTACACAGAGCAGGGTAGACTACATAGATAACCATACGATAAGCAGATCTGAGTAAAATACAGGGATTCAACAGAGTTTGGCACAATAAGGAGATACTCCTAACTATCCCATTGTGATGAACCACACAGCTGCAATACAGAGACTACCATACTGTATAATGCTCCAGCACTCTCTTTCTCTAGTTCTAATATTGCCTTTGTCTCTAAGCTCTGGCTTCCTTATTCTCATCTTCAGTAGTGCTCTGCTAAGAACTTTAGCTTTCTTGTAATTGTTGCTGCTGTTATGTCAGCTACTTCTGACTCCCTATTTGCTCTCCACCACACAGTTTACACATGGTTAAAGGGGCAGCATAATGATAGATTCCTTATTATCTTTGCAGTCAGCAAAGCTAGCCATCCAGTGATTCTGTTTGTCAGAATCTTAGGCACATGTAAGGAGCTTGCCAGAATTTGCCTAAGATGCCCCTTCCCCTTGTACAATGAGCCATTGGTGGCTCCTGAATAGAAAGGCCAAAAACATGCCTCCACTCATGGGCAGCTGGCTCTGTTGCCCAAGTGACAACTCAATTGGAAACTCCTGATATTCCTTCTTAAAGGAGAATAGGCTCCAAGTTGCCCTATGGGAGTTCTTCCACTGTTTATAAGTTGGTTAGATTTTTGTCATGCTTTTGAGGTAAGGAAGTCTATAAAGTTAAAAGGTCTAAGTACCTTGGAGATGTTTCATCAAGAATGATGAACACCGCATGTAGGTGACGGGTCTGCAAATTTTGTTTTAAAACGATATCTCTTCCTCTAAGAAACAAATATTTGCAAAGCAGTTTTGCACCATATTAAATATGAATAAAGCTAATGAAAAAGAGCCTCTCTCCGTAATCTTCAGACATTTCATTATTATTCCGCTATTTGTCTTACACTTTGGTGCTCATTTTGTTGGGCTGTTATTTTACATATATTGTTGGGAAAATGTGTTGCCAAAATGAAAACCTAAATTCTAAAGAAAAATACAAAAAATCTTTCTTTCTTTCTTTTATTTATTTAGACATACGATGGTAAACACTGTTTTTGTAACTGAGAAGTAGTAAGATGCCCAAAACACTGTCTGCAAAGGCAATCCCAAGTGAGAATTCTGACAGTGATTGCAACACCATGGTCGAGAAACCAACAGGACGAAAGGTAAGGTGAGAAGGTCACCAAGTATTAGTACAATGCCAGTGAGCCAGATGTTTTCATTTGCTTTACCTTATATAGGTTGTTTTAAGCATTAGCCTTATTTATTATTTTTTTCTTTCAATGGCTCCAGCAGCTGGCCCTGGATATTTCTGGAAGTATTTTCTGTATTTGTTGGAATGCATGGAAAACAGCTGGCGGTGGATACTTTTATGTAGTTTAACCATACTGCATTGGCTGTTTGCAGCCCTGTTTAATGTGTTCTCTCAATGAACTGTGCCAGCTCCTTGGTTTATTATAGATGTACCATGTTAGACTATAATTTGCTAGTTGGTAAGGTGGCCCTGTCACAAAATACATGCATCAAGTAGATCTTAAGGGTTGTGCATTTGAACAAATATGGTCTTTGTGATATTTTAGAAAACAATATTTTATTCTGCCAGTTTGCAATGGAATCATTCAGGAAACTAAAGCAAATGTGATACTTCTACCCTTACTTGCACTATCTATAATATGAAAATCCTTCCCCATACTGTCTGACAGAGTGTCCTCTGTCACATATTTATTTATTAAATATTTTACCAGGAAAGATACATTGAGATTTCTCTCGTTTTCAAGTATGTCCTGGGTCCACGAATCATTGCATTGTTACAATTAGGGTACAATAAAATACAAAAACAATATTAATACACAATAAATACAAAATTTAACATAGAACAGGTAGGAAATATATAATTAACCATGACAGGTGCATTCTGTTTTGAGGTATGTAGAGAGGGATCTCTTAATATTGTCAGGAGGACTGTGGCAATGTGAGTGGCTTTTTAAAATCAATTCAAGCTTTTTGTGAAATGATCATTTACAGGGAATTTCAACCCATACATTAGTGCTTCAGCAGCGTTGATGAAATACTTTGTTGACTTTCTATCATTCTGCATTCCATGATAACACAAACACTTTACTGTCGGGTATATCTCCAGTTACCTTAATTGTACCGTGGGATTGCACTGGGATATATTGATGAACAACCAGTTAGTATTTGGCCGCATGTGTGATAGTAAACAGTGGAGCTTTGTTTTTAAATTCCTCATAATAACCTCTGAACTTTGTACAGACAACCAGAGTGGTGAGTCAGTTCAGGTAGTAACAGTACTACCTTGGGCTTAACCCTTTTAGATGTACAATAAATCAAAATTCCTCCTAAGGGGAGAAAAATCTGGTAATGAATATAGACGCATATAATCGCTTATAGGTTAGTATGTATCAAGTCTAGCTTAGACACTGCTTACTTTTGTAGCCCCTGCCATCTAAGAAGGCTTTATTGAGTGAATGCCAATTAGCACACTGGAACCTAGAAACGTCTGCTGCTAAATAAATGTTTTAATAAATAAAAAAAGATTGTGTAGGTAGATGAGAACAACTATTTATTGGATGAGTATACTATATACCAGTGATGGCTAACCTTGACACCATAAATTGTTTCTGAACTACATTTCCCATGATGCTCAGCTAGCTTTTAGACTCTATCCCTAGAGTCTATTTTATACCCATCCCAATTAAAGTTAAGCAATTCATTGTATAGTAGAATCTTTTGAGTGGTTATCTTAAGTCATCCTTATTCATTTCAGTTACTTGGCTATACTTATTACCCTACAAAGTAGGGCAATCATTTTATAATGGTTCCTAAACAATTTAGTGATCTAAAGTGATCAAGTCATATGGGCTGTACCTTTGAGATGAGTCCTCCCCATCAGAAATTGACAACAATCCCTAAAAGCTGTATAGGTACTGTAATAGTGGAAGATATAAATTAAATTATCTTTTGTGAAGTCACTGCTCTTAACGTAACCTATCCAGAAGAATTAATCTCTATATAGGATGCCCCATACAAAAGTTGTTTGTATGTATGGGGGCATCCTATATGGGGATTAATTCTCCTGGATCGATTATGTTAAGATCAGTGAATCTACTACGTAAGAGATGATTTCAGTTCAAAAGCTTTTTTTGCTATGTATGTGTTTAACTGCAATTTCCATCTTTCTTATTTATTGCAAGACAAGACCTAATATATACTGGGTTTTTTTAAAGGACAAAAATGGCTTTCATTTGATATGATGTAAAAAAAAAAAAAAGAAATGGGGAGACACCGTTTTCACAGATGTGGCAATAATGTTGAGCAATTAATTCAAGATAAATACATTTTTCCTGATTTACAGAGTACAGCATGTATAGGATAAATAAATATAGAGATGAAACCGAAAGGGACCACTTTTATAGAAAGTGACTACTAGGTTTAGATCCCAGTCCAATCTAAAAAAGGTCTTTAAGAAAATTAACAAAAACTTTATTAATAATTAAGAATACTGAGGTAAGACATATGTATGTAACCTAGTGAAAAGAGGCAAGAATTAGGAGCGGTACTAAATGCCTAAAATATAGTGGTAGAGATAGACCCCAAACTTTGACCCTATATGGACCAGATTTTTTTACTGGAAGAAATATATCGATGACCTCTTCGTGATTTGGTTGGATACATCCGACAAATTTAAGGATTTTGTGCAACTCCTGAACATAAACCCTTTTAATCTATGTTTCCTTGACCTGTCTTTACAAATGACAGGAGATGGGAGAATCGATACTACACTGTATAGGAAACAAATAGCCTCCAATAACTTATGCTGGTCAAGTGATCACCCAATACCACTAAAATCTGGTGTCTCTATTGAGCAATATTTAAAGCGGCACTGTCATGCCGAATTCCGTTTTTTTTTTTAACCCCCCTCCCGCCTCAACTACATCCAATCGACCCCCTAGTCACCCCCAAATGCCCCTATGCCCCCCACATTACCTATTTTTTATTCTTTATTTTCTGCCCCGATCTATATTCAGGGCGCCGCCATCTTGTGTGGGTAGGTGAAGTCCCTGTGGGACACGTCATCTACCCACACTAGATAGACTGTGAGATTCCCGCACATGCCCAGTGAAACATCTGGACATGCGAACGGGAATTTCACCTATTCATTCATTCATCAGACAGACGAATGAATGAATAGAAAAAATCAGACGAACAAACTAACACTGTGTATCAGTGTTCGTTTGTTCGTTCAGTTTATTACAAGGAGGGAGCTACCGGCGTGCAGCTCCCTCCTTGCAATATGTAAAGACAGAAGCGGCAGGGAGCAGTGCTCCCCACCACTTCATAAGCCCCCCAGGTCCCCTCCTCACTCTATGGGGGTCAATATGACCCCCATAATAGCACAAGGGAGATTAAAATCTCCCCAATGCCCCTACTCGCTATACCGCGAGTAGGGGCATGTCCACTAAACAGTGAGCAGCCTGTGGCTGCTCACTGTAAAAAAAAAAAAAAGGGGTAATAAGGGGGGGACGGGGGACCTACTGTCCTCCCCCGCCGGCCCCCACCCCTGGACGGCGGGTGGGGGCCATAATGGGAATTAGGGGGGACCTACTGTCCTCCCCTCAGGCCCCCACCCCTGGGCGGCGGGTGGGGGCCATAATAGTAATAGGGGGGGGGGACCTACTGTCCTCCGGCCCCCACCCCTGGGCGGCGGGTGGGGGCCATAATTGTAATAGGGGGGGACCTACTGTCCTTCCCCCCGGCCCCCACCCCTGGGCGGCGGGTGGGGGCCATAATAGTAATAAGGGGGGGGGAGGACCTTCTGTCCTCCAGCCCCCGGCCCCCACCCCTGGGCGGCGGGTGGGGGCCCTAATGGTAAAAGGGGGGGGGGGCCTACTGTCCTCCACCCCCCGGCCCCCACCCCTGGGCGGCGGGTGGGGGCCATAATAGTAATAGGGGGGGGACCTACTGTCCTCCCCCCCGGCCCCCACCCCTGGGCGGCGGGTGGGGGCCATAATAGTAATAAGGGGGGGGGACCTACTGTCCTCCGGCCCCCACCCCTGGGCGGCGGGTGGGGGCCCTAATGGTTAAAGGGGGGGGGGAACCTACTGTCCTCGGCCCCCACCCCTGGGCGGCGGGTGGGGGCCATAACGATAATGGGGGGGGACCTACTGTCCTCCCCCCGCCCCCACCCCTGGGCGGCGGGTGGGGGCACTAAGTAAATCCCCCCCATCAAGGTGACTAGGGGTGCCCAAGCCCCTAGTCACCCACCCCCACCCAAATAAAAAATGCCCCTACCTACCCCCCTCACCCTAAAAAATAGTGAGGGGGGAATAAAATTGCTAACCTGTAAAGTAAAATTAAACTTACCATTCGACGTCTTTTTTCTAAAATCTTCATTTTCAGCCCCAAAAAAGGCCAAATAAAAAACCATCATAGCCGTCGAACTAAAAATAAAATAAAAAACCCGAGCGCAAAAAAAAAAACCCGAGCGCACAAAAAAATAATCCATCTTCACCCATGGAGGGCTCCGCGCAGACTGAGCTCCGCAGGGCGGGGCAAGGCTTATAAAGCCTTGCCCCGCCCTGCAATTAGCCTAAGAACACTCTGATTGGTGGGTTTAAGCCAATCAGAGTGCTCTTTGTCATTTTACAAGCGTGGGAAAGTTCTTTGGAATTTTCCCACGCTTGTAAAATGACACAGAGCACTGTGATTGGATGGCTTGAAATCCATCCAATCACAGTGCTCTGTGTCATTTTACAAGCGTGGGAAAGTTCTTTGACACAGTAGGCCCCCCTCCTTATTACTATGATGGCCCCCACCCGCCGCCCAGGGGTGGGGGCCGGGGGGGGAGGACAGTAGGTCCCCCCCCCTCTTATTACCATTATGGTCCCCACCCGCCGGCCAGGGGTGGGGGCCGGGGGGGGAGGACAGTAGGCCCCCCCCCCCTACTACTACTATGGCCCCCACCCGCCGTCCCGGGGTGGGGGCCGGGGGGGGGAGGACAGTAGGTCCCCCCCCCACTACTACTATTATGGCCCCCACCCGCCGCCCAGGGGTGGGGGCCGGGGGGGGGGAGGACAGTAGGTCCCCCCCCTTCTTATTACCATTATGGCCCCCACCCGCCGCCCAGGGGTGGGGGCCGGGGGGGGGAGGACAGTAGGTCCCCCCCCTACTACTACTATGGCCCCCACCCGCCGCCCAGGGGTGGGGGCCGGGGGGGGAGGACAGTAGGTCCCCCCCTACTACTATTATGGCCCCCACCCGCCGCCCAGGGGTGGGGGCCGGGGGGGGGAGGACAGTAGGTCCCCCCCCCTTTATTACCATTATGGCCCCCACCCGCCGCCCAGGGGTGGGGGCCGGGGGGGAGGACAGTAGGTCCCCCCCCTCATTATCTTTATGGCCCCCACCCACCGCTCAGGGGTGGGGGCCGGGGGGGGGGACAATAGGTCTCCCTCCCTTATTTTACTTTACAGCCCCCACCCGTCGTTTAGGGGTGGGGGGCAATATTTTTTTTTTTTTTTTTTTTTTTTTTTTTTTTACAGTGAGCAGCCATAGGCTGCTCACTGCTTACTAGACATGCCCCTACTCGCGGTATAGCGAGTAGGGGCATATTATTTACTAATACCAAGTCATTTTTACTTAGTGTTAGTAAATTTGGCTGAAAGACCAATTTAGGTCTTTCAGCCTTTTAGTAGATAGCTCCCTGATACCGTGGGAATTAGGGAGTTATCTACTAAGCGGCTGCAAGATGCAGCCACAGCAATGAATAGGATCGGAGTTTCATTCATTTGAATGAAATTCCGATCCGAACAAAGTACCGAATTGCATCCTAACACCAATGGAGAAACAGTGCTCATTCTGTTAGGATGCAATTCGGCAGTTTTGCCGGCGTTCTGTCTAAGTGACAGGACGTTCGGCAATACTGACAGGAAGCATTGTGGGAACTGGGAGGAAAGCTAGGGATCATGGGAAAATTGCTCTGACCAGCGGAAATGAAGCACACTTTGCTCCTCCGCTGGTCAGAGCTGGTCAAGCGGAGGAATCCTCCATAAGACAGAGTCCCTACTTTGTCTTATGATTTTAAAGAAAACTAAAGAAGACCGGAAGAAAAGAATAACAGATCCCGAGAGAGGGGGAGAAGAGGAAGAGATTGAGGAAAGGTAAGTTCGGCATGACAGTGCCGCTTTAAGATTGTCAAAATTGTTCGACTATCGAGGAGTCTAAATGTAAGGCCAATGATATGTCATTCATTTATGGAGAAGGGATACCTTAAGAGGGTCCTAAAAAGGCTTATCTCAGAGCGATACATAGAGAACAAGACCAACCTATCAGCGAGGAGACCCAAAAAATTGAGCTTTGATGCCGGTTGGGATATTATGAAAAATATCCTTCACAAATTTTGGCCCATACTTACCTCGAATAAACACCTCAAAAATTTATTAACACCTCCCCCCTCCATTACAGCACATAGAGGTAGAAATTTGAGGGACCTTTTAGTGCCGAGCCACTTCACAAATATTTCCCAATTAGGTTATTTAAAAAAATACCTACCAATAGGCACATTCCAATGCGGATATTGTAGTGCATGTTCCTTTATAAATAGGAAATCTAAATCATTCTCCAACAGTACCAACACGGAAAATTTTAAATCGCATTCTTTCTTTAATTGCCGTTCAACAGGCTTAATTTATTTGCTTACCATTGTAGTGCGTGTCCTTTTATAAATAGGAAATCTAAATCATTCTCTAACAGTACCAATACGGAAAATTTTAAATCACATTCTTTCTTTAATTGCCGTTCAACAGGTTTAATTTATTTGCTTACCTGTTCCTGCAAGACATTTTGCCCCTTTAAATTCAGAATCCATGAACATGTTAACTCTGTTAAGAGACATTTGGAGACCCCTGTCTCTAGACACCTCCGTATATACCACGATTATTCATCAGCAGGGATCCGATTCACGGGTCTTGAGCTTGTACCACAACCACCACGGAAAGGTGGATGGGATACTAAAATAAGACAGAGGCCTTTTGGATCTATCGCCTCAAAACATCTCCAAATGGTCTGAATGAAGGGTTCTCATACTCTCCATTTATCTGATCTACATTGTAGATGGATCTTACAGTTGGTTTCTTTATAATAAGCCTTTGTGTGTGTATGTGTATATATATATATATATATATATATATATATATATATATATATATATATATATATATATGTAAATGTTCATGTACTTTATTTTATTTTCACTTATAGTTTTATTATTAGTCATGTATTTTATTAGCCTAACTTAGCTTGTATTACTCTATTACCACATTCCACCTGGACTGACATATATACATGCGGTTATCCATTGCCATTCAGTCATACATTATATATGTGCACTATTGTAAGTCAGGATTAAGCCCTCCCCTTTAATATATCTACAATTGTGGAGGTTGGTAGTATAATCCACTATACATAATATGTAGTATATGCCCAGATCTGGAAGGACTATTCCATCAGTTATATATATTTCTTTTGTCTCTTCTTATTTATTTTCAATAGATCAAGCGATCGGTATGTTACGAAGAGAGACAAAATATAGTAACTGTGGAGGTGGGCATTACAATTCACAATATATATAATATATAGTATATGTATAGATCTGCCGTATCGGTATTTGCATTTCAGGTAATATTCCATCACTTATATATTTATTCGTCTCTTTGATCCATTTTCAATAGATCTGGTGAATGGCATGCTATGAAGTGAGACCAAACATAGATATACATCTATATATTCCCATAGTGATATGCAATTCCTTCATATGATCCCCTTAGTAGGGACACTTTACATTCTTAATATTATATACGATCATATGGTGACACCTATTGCTTCATTGTAATCGATATAAATAAACCCCACTCATCCCCTTTGAGCCCCAGTAATTTGGGACCCTAACAATACCATACATATCCATGGATATATACTATTTACTAGAGATTTTTACATCAATCCCATTGAAGGGTTCTAAATATCTATGTGTGCATACTTGAGATTTTGGTATCTAGGTATGCTTTAATACGACATAGCCTTGTTCATACCTTTTACATGGAATAGTTACCGTTACCATGATATGAGTACATAATGGGAAGTTATTTACAAATAAGAAGCCCATTCTATACGACAGATGGACCGACATGGTACCTCCCTGCACGGGAGCGAGTCTAGCTCATTGGAGCTTCGTATGCCACCCGTCCATCACGCCCTCGTGGCTTTCTTCCTGGAGTGTGAGCTAATAGCCCGCGCCCCCTACACTCCCATTGGTCCACTCACGTGGGGGATAACCTGTCTCACAGTTGACTAATTAAGGTAATACTATTTAAACTTACACGGCTGAGTGATACATTAACCTATGCCCCTGAGGACAGCGTGGTTTCACGCCGAAACGCACGTCGGGTTTTCATATTTATCTCCTTTATGGAGCACTTAAGCACTATGCACGGATACACGTTTTTGTTATTCTTTTGTTTATTTTTTTGATACTTTTTTGATACACGCATGTCACACCAACTTGTTGTAAGCCTCATACTCACATGCCCACTTATGTCATTATAACTCACACCTACCACATCTTAAGTTTTGCTATACATCCTAGACATGTTTGACTATCATGTAACCTAGCTGCTAAAAACAAAAATGCGTGCAGTGACCTATTATTAGTATTTTGCCAATCTTGTACCTGCCGTTGGGGCATTGCAAGAACTTGTGTTAGATAAAATAGAAAGGTGAACAGAGCTAAAGATCAGAAATTGTACATACGTTTAGTAGAAATACTGGCCAGCGGAGTAACTTAAAAAAAAGGAAAAACAAAGATACAAATAATGGTACAGTATGTATGAACGGTATAATTCCACAAGAACAAAGGTGTTATATTCACACTCACACTTTGAGGAGCTATATCAGCTCGGTGTTAAGAGCTTGGACGGAATAATCCCCGTCTATGGATTTCTTGAGGTTCCAGATCGTTGGTGAGTTTATAGGTGTAAGTATTCGTTATATGAAAAACGAGTAAAATACGCCACATGGTATAGTACGTAAATATAAAATATTGTAGTAAGAGTAGATGATCCTACTTACATATACTAGAGCAACGACCTGCTCTAGTTTGGAGAATTTCAGGTGGAATAATCCCCACCTCGGGATATAGTGGACCCAGGTATAGCAGCAAAGCAGTATTAAATAGGAAGGAGGACAAAAAAAAAATTGCTGGATGGTTTAAAAATTATATATACTTTAATACAATAAGTAAAAGGTGAATAATACACTATAAAACCAGTCCTGTATAAAAGTCCAAAATTCTACCTCACTTGACGCGTTTCGCCGAAGCTTTCTCAAAAGTGAATGCTTGCTGCTTGGGGTCCTTGAGATTATATACCTTCTCTGATGATGAAAATCGATTCTGCTGTGCATATTTCCTCATTTCCAGTTTCCAGCAAGATAGCATAGACAGGAAGTTCTCCGGACGCCATCTTGGATGTGGGCAATTTGTGGGAAAATTCTAAAATAGGAATCAAAGGTATACAATAACATCACATATTGGATCAGATAGAAACTTGAATAATTACAGATGTGAGCACACATGGAGTATATGATAGTGAAGATCGATTCTACTATGTGTATTTCCTCATTTCCGGTTTTCGGCAAGATAGCATGGACGGAAGTTCTCCAGACGCCATCTTCGATGTGGGCGATTTTATTGGAAAGTTCAAAAATAGAGATCAGGGGTGTACCATAACATAATAACATATCGGATCAGCTAATAACTTAAACAATTACAGACATGGATTCACATAGAGCATATAAGTGATATAAAAGATATAATAATAAATTACTTAATAGTGTCATAAACGAAACTATTCCGGCCGCTATTTTGGATGTGGACTAGTGACAGAAATTGAGCTCAAAGGATGCCATATCGGAAAAGGGCAAAAGGGGACATGCATATACAGCTAGGGGAAATATAAATAGTATAAAAACACAGTAGTCTCTGCATGAAAAGGGTGTAAAAGAATTTATAAACGCCCATTGAAAGTGGATTATAGAACATAAGTTATAAAAAATGGATTTTACAAAATGAGTTATAAAAAATGAACCAAATCGAATTCTATATTAAGTCCATTTGGGTGGAGGGTATCTAAACGATAGACCCACTCCATTTCTAACTTGCCTATGTTTCTGATGGTATCGCCCCCTCTCCAATGTGGTTTATATTTAGCAATACCCAAGAATTTTAACAGGCTTGGGGTCCTTGTTGTGCTGTAAAAAGTGCGCAGATACAGAGTGATTTTTGTAGCCTTTTTCAATATTACGTCAGTGTTCACTAATTCTTACTTTCAATGGCCTTATTGTTCTGCCGACGTATTGTAGTCCACATGGACACTAACATGTAGATTACGTTATTACTATTGCATGTTAAAATTTCATTAATGTTAGAGCTTTTTTGTTTCTGTTAGACTTAAACTCTGATGTGCATTTTTCCATTTTGTGTGTTTTTCTACATGATATGCATGTGTTACGTCTTAAAAAACCTTTATTAATAGTTAAAAAATTGTTTTTTTGTATGTTTTGATTTCTAGTGAAATTATTTGTAAGTTGTAGTTTTAGATTAGGTGCACCTCTATATATTATAGTGGGTTTATCTGGTAGGGCTTTACTTAGTATTGGATCCTCTTTAAGTAGATGCCATTTTTTGTTAATAATCTTTTTGATATGTTTGGTTTTGTTATTATAGTCGAATATCAGAGGAAGGGTGAATCTGTTGGTTTGAGGGTCCTTAGGTGGTTTTTGAAGCAATAGTGATCCCCTCTGTGTCTCATCTATTAATATTATAGTTTTGTCTATTGTTTTGGGGTTGTAGCCTTTTTGTATGAACTTTTGTTTCATGTTAGTTGCTTGAGTGTGGAATACTGATGCTTCTGAACAGTTTCTTTTCAGTCTGAGAAATTGGCTTTTGGGTATTCCATTAAGCCATATGGGGTTGTGGCAGCTGTCATAGCTGATAAAGGTGTTAGTATGTACTTCCTTAAAATGTGTTTTAGTGCAAAGTGTGTTCTCTTTAACATAAAGTTCTAAATCTAAAAAGGTTACTGTATGGTTACTAAAATTAGAAGTTAAAATTATACCTTCATTATTCTGGTTTAAGTAATTTATGATGGATTCTGCTGAAGACATGGGTCCTTCCCATATAAAGAGGAGATCATCGATATAGCGATGATATGAGACCAGGTTTGCGCACCAGCTATGTCCCTCCCATATCCATCTATTTAGCTGGTGCGCAAACCTGGTCTCATATCATCGCTATATCGATGATCTCCTCTTTATATGGGAAGGACCCATGTCTTCAGCAGAATCCTTCATAAATTACTTAAACCAGAATAAAGAAGGTATAATTTTAACTTCTAATTTTAGTAACCATACAGTAACCTTTTTAGATTTAGAACTTTATGTTAAAGAGAACACACTTTGCACTAAAACACATTTTAAGGAAGTACATACTAACACCTTTATCAGCTATGACAGCTGCCACAACCCCATATGGCTTAATGGAATACCCAAAAGCCAATTTCTCAGACTGAAAAGAAACTGTTCAGAAGCATCAGTATTCCACACTCAAGCAACTAACATGAAACAAAAGTTCATACAAAAAGGCTACAACCCCAAAACAATAGACAAAACTATAATATTAATAGATGAGACACAGAGGGGATCACTATTGCTTCAAAGACCACCTAAGGACCCTCAAACCAACAGATTCACCCTTCCTCTGATATTCGACTATAATAACAAAACCAAACATATCAAAAAGATTATTAACAAAAATTGGCATCTACTTAAAGAGGATCCAATACTAAGTAAAGCCCTACCAGATAAACCCACTATAATATATAGAGGTGCACCTAATCTAAAACTACAACTTACAAATAATTTCACTAGAAATCAAAACATACAAAAAAACAATTTTTTAACTATTAATAAAGGTTTTTTTAGATGTAACACATGCATATCATGTAGAAAAACACACAAAATGGAAAAATGAACATCAGAGTTTAAGTCTAACAGAAACAAAAAGCTCTTTAACATTAATGAAATTGTAACATCCAATAGTAATAACGTAATCTACATGTTAGTGTCCATGTGGACTACAATACGTCGGCAGAACAATAAGGCCATTGAAAGTAAGAATTAGTGAACACTGACGTAATATTGAAAAAGGCTACAAAAATCACTCTGTATCTGCGCACTTTTTACAGCACAACAAGGACCCCAGCCTGTTAAAATTCTTGGGTATTGCTAAATATAAACCACATTGGAGAGGGGGCGATACCATCAGAAACATAGGCAAGTTAGAAATGGAGTGGGTCTATCGTTTAGATACCCTCCACCCAAATGGACTTAATATAGAATTCGATTTGGTTCATTTTTTATAACTCATTTTGTAAAATCCATTTTTTATAACTTATGTTCTATAATCCACTTTCAATGGGTGTTTATAAATTCTTTTACACCCTTTTCATGCAGAGACTACTGTGTTTTTATACTATTTATATTTCCCCTAGCTGTATATGCATGTCCCCTTTCCATTTAAAGTATGCCCTTTTCCGATATGGCATCCTTTGAGCTCAATTTCTGTCACTAGCCCACATCCAAAATAGCGGCCGGAATAGTTTCGTTTATGACACTATTAAGTTATTTATTATTATATCTTTTATATCACTTATATGCTCTATGTGAATCCATGTCTGTAATTGTTTAAGTTATTAGCTGATCCGATATGTTATTATGTTATGGTACACCCCTGATCTCTATTTTTGAACTTTCCAATAAATCGCCCACATCCAAGATGGCGTCTGGAGAACTTCCGTCCATGCTATCTTGCCGAAAACCGGAAATGAGGAAATACACATAGTAGAATCGATCTTCACTATCATATACTCCATGTGTGCTCACATCTGTAATTATTCAAGTTTTTATCTGATCCAATATGTTATGTTATTGTATACCTTTGATTCCTATTTTTGAATTTTCCCACAAATTGCCCACATTCAAGATGGCGTCCGGAGAACTTCCTGTCTATGCTATCTTGCTGAAAACTGGAAATGAGGAAATATGCACAGCAGAATCTATTTTCATCATCAGAGAAGGTATATAATCTCAAGGACCCCAAGCAGCAAGCATTCACTTTTGAGAAAGCTTCGGCGAAACGCGTCAAGTGAGGTAGAATTTTGGACTTTTATACAGGACTGGTTTTATAGTGTATTATTCACTTTTTCCTTATTGTATTAAAGTATATATAATTTTTAAACCATCCAGTCATTTTTTTTTTGTCCTCCTTCCTCTTTAATACTGCTTTGCTGCTATACCTGGGTCCACTATATCCCGAGGTGGGGATTATTCCACCTTAAATTCTCCAAACTAGAGCAGGTCGTTGCTCTAGTATATGTAAGTAGGATCATCTACTCTTACTACAATATTTTATATTTACGTACTATACCATGTGGCGTATTTTACTCTTGTTTTTCATATAACGAATACTTACACCTATAAACTCACCAACGATCTGGAACCTCAAGAAATCCATAGACGGGGATTATTCAGTCCAAGCTCTTAACACCGAGCTGATATAGCTCCTCAAAGTGTGAGTGTGAATATAACACCTTTGTTCTTGTGGAATTATATCGTTCATACATACTGTACCATTATTTGTATCTTTGTTTCTCCTTTTTTTTAAGTTACTCCGCTGGCCAGTATTTCTACTAAACGTATGTACAATTTCTGATCTTTAGCGCTGTTCACCTTTCTATTTTATCTGTCCATTTATCACAAGGTAGAGGGTACACCTTGTTGGTGAACTGCTGCTCACCCTTGAGAAGAGAGCGTTTATTACCCTTTTGCATAAGAACTTGTGTTAACTATTTGCACCACAAAAATAAAGAATATAAAAAAATAAAAAATACTAAATTTTAAAATTGCTTCAGATTAATATGTTTGCCTTACGCTTAATAGCCATCACAGAAAATAACATTGGCACACACAATTTATATAAAGGAGCTTTCAGGCTCTTTACATAAGGGTATATTGACACATTTGTACAAAGCTATTTAACTACCAATTGCTACTAAATATTGTAGTGAAATTGTGGTGATTTTTGTTTTCTCCCCCCTGATTTATAGCACACACCCATATAACAAGTTTTTTTTATTTGTATTTTTTAAGGATACTAAATAACCTCATCAAAACTTTAACTTCATGAAGCAGTTTTGGTGCATACATCATGTTCCTGCAGTCTTACTGGCCAATTCACTGTTATTTAGGAATTAACACCTTAACCCGCAGGGAGATCTATGCCATCTGGTCAGGAACGATTACCTAACAGCCTACTTTTAGAATTACATTTTATATATACAATATATTTCGAACTATATTTTGATATGAATATATGCATACATTATAGGGTGATGCTGGGGCCACATTATGTGAGATTTGAAAGTGACGTTTAGTGAATGAGTAAGTGTGCTGGATTTTGTATGTTGCATGAATTGGCCCCAGCAGCACCCTATAATGTATGCATGTTCAGGTGAGTGAAGCCCTCTTGGTTTGATAGATGGATATTATATATATATATATATATATATATATATATATATATATATATATATATATATATATATATATAATATTTTATAATCTGTAATCTTTTTACATGATTATGTGATTTTACTAATTACAATTTGAGGGACCAGCCTGACAACACAGGCAGAAAGTCAAGATAATTTAATTTGCAAACCCTATAGGTAACCCTATAACTTACCAAGACTCCATAAAACCTGTATATGGAAGGTACAGTTTTACTCGGGAGACTTCGCTGAACACAGATATTAGTGTTTTAAAACTGTATCACAACAATGAAATCATCAGTGAAAGTACAGTTTTTGTGTAAAAAAAAAAATCAGGTTTCATATTTAAATAGTTGATATTAAATGAAAACCCTGTTTCTCCTGTACAGAGTGATATATAATAAGTGTGGGTGCACTTAATATAAAAGAGGTGAATTACTGTTGAACAGACATATAGTCAGATGAAAGGTTTTGTTTACATTTTATTTTGATTAGAAAGTGTACAATTGCCTCTGTCCTTAAAGGGACAATATGGGCACCTAGACCACTTGAAGTGGTCTGGGTGCGCAGTGTCCCTATTGTAATTAGTGCTGCAATCTTGAGCAGTGCAGTTCCAAAGAAACTGCAATGTTTACATTACAGCACTAAGTCTGCCTCCAGTGGCTGTCTGCCTGTGACAAATAATGTAATTCCTAAATGGCAGAGAATTGAACAGTGAGACTGCATGAGCATGATCTATACACATTTTTTGCTATTGATCATTTTTATGCTAAGTTAAGATCGCATATTTTTGACAATTGGTAACCTGGTTGTCATTTGTTATTATTATATATAACCGCAGATTGTGTCTCAGTTGTTGAAACCTTGTAGCAACATGAGTAACTTGAATTACTCTGCTTCTGATTTGAAGGCTTTAAATACTAATGGCCCAATAGGTATTCGTACTGCCCTCAAATTAAAGAAAAATAAAATATTATCTCACTATGGAAGCTCCCAGATTAAAACTATTCTTAATTTGGCTAGCAACCTTAGTGAGACTAATAATACTCTAAAGAGTAATCTTGGCCCGTCTTTTAAGGGTGCTCTATTGAATGCCCGCTCAGCAATTAAGAACGCTGAGGCCATTAATATTGCAATTAAGGATAACAACCTTGATTTTTTGTTTTTAACAGAAACATGGTTTTCTCCCTCAACCCCACCGCGTCTTGATGAATTGGCCCCCCCTGGATATCACATACTTATGTGTAATCGGGCCACAAGAAGAGGCGGGGGGATTGCGATTATCTTTAAAGAACACCTTAAAATCAGGGAAATTGAGATAGAGGTGACATCCTTCACCACATTTGAATATCTCTCTCTCCTTTGGCAGCGCACTGAGAGGGAAACGGCAGGTCTTGCTCTTATTTATCATCCGCCTAATACTAGTACACCCGTCTTTATGGAGGAGATATCCGAACTGTTAACTACTATAAGTCTGAAGTTTACCTCCTCCATCATTTTGGGAGACTTTAACTTATGGGCTGATTCTCCTATGGACTCTCATGCCCAGAGTTTATTACTTTATGCTAAAACCATAGGGTATAACCAAGTAGTGTCCGGCCCTACACATAGAACCGGACACACACTAGATTGGATTTTCCACAATGGGTTGATTACTTCGACTGCTACTCCTCAACCCACGGCCTGGAGTGATCATAATTTGATCAAGTTTGAGGCAGTAGGTGTTGAAATGAAGAAAATCCCCCACATCCCAAAAAGAAATAATATCTGCTCATGGTCTCGAGATATTTCTAAAGTCACCGGACCTCTTCTAAGCACAACTTTTTCCAGCAAAATGGACCCCATTAAATTTCATGATTCCCACACAGTAGAAGAGAAAATCTTACTGTTTAATTCAGTGATTGTAGAATCAATAGAACTTCTAGCCCCCATGAAAAAAACTTGTCTAGTAAGACAAGTAAATAAAAACCCTCCCTGGTTTAATCAGGTGACCAGGGAGATGAAATGGCGATGTCGAGCAGCTGAAAAACGGTGGAGAAAAGATTACAATGACGATCTTAAATTGGAATATTTAAAATCCTTAAAATTATATAAATCTAGTATTAAAAATGCGAAAAAACAATATTTCACAGATAAGATTACAAAAGCGAAAAACTCAGCGGCAGAGCTTTTTCGCACAACAAACCTCCTAGCAAATCCTAACTGTTCGCTTCCCCAAGAAGAAACATCTCAAAAGTTTTGCGAATCCCTCTCTCACTTTTTTAAACAAAAAAATGATCTAATTAGGAGCAACATAGTGGTGGAACCTGATACAGAAACTTTTACACCCTATGATGGCCCGATGTTCTCGAATTTTAAACCCGTTAGTACACCCGAGATTTTGATCATCCTCAAGTCTCTCAGGGCATCGTCCTCATCGCTGGATCCCTGCACTGCTCAGCTGGTGAAGGATGCCGCTGATGTTTTGGCCCCCTATATTGCAGACATTGTTAGTATGTCATTTGCCACCGGAGTTGTTCCTGGCATTCTGAAGCAGGCTGTGGTTATCCCCCTGCTGAAGACTCCAACTGTGCCACGCTCCGAGTTGAGCAACAATCGACCTATTTCCACCTTGCCTTTTTTGGCCAAGATCATCGAGAGAGCGGCGGTATGGCAGATTCAGCCTCACCTGGAATCTAACATTCTGGATGACTTCCAATCGGGATTTCGACCTGGTAGAGGGACAGAGACTGCCCTGGTTAAAGTCCACGACGATCTCCTGTGGGCTTGGACAGAGGGGAGAAAATTGCCCTGGTACTCCTGGATTTATCGGCGGCCTTCGATACCATCGATCATGATAGATTGACAGAGAGGCTACTTACTGTGGCTGGTGTGGATGACAGGGCGCTGGCTTGGGTGACTTCGTTTCTCCACGACAGGGTTCAAAGGGTAAAATTGGGAACATTTTACTCCTCTAACATCGCCCTGACGTGTGGAGTCCCCCAGGGTTCGGCTTTATCTCCAATCCTGTTTAACATCTATATGAGGCCACTGACCCATATCATCCGCCGCCACATGCTTCCCTATCATATCTATGCCGACGATACCCAGTTGTACTTTCGCCTGGCCAAGAAAAAGGAGGATCAAATCAATCTTTCTTCCTGCCTACAGGATATCCAGTCGTGGATGGGAGCCAATTATTTAAAACTTAATGGCTCCAAAACTGAATGCATCATCTTCAGTAACCAGGAGGTGAATAGTATCTTTCCCTCATGGCCGGACTCGTTTTCTCCATCTCTGAGTCCTGCCACCAAGGTCAGAGATCTGGGAGTCATTTTCGACTCTAGGTTGACACTGAAGCCCCAGATCAATCAGGTGGTAAGCTCTTGCCACTACCACCTGAAGCTTCTGAGGTCTATTTTTAGATTTATTGCCCCCTCCGATCAAATCTCGGTGGTCAACGCCATCATCGGTAGCCGATTGGACTACTGCAATGTCCTGTACCTTGGACTGCCTCAGAACATCATACACAAGCTACAGTTGATACAGAACGCAGCTGCTAGGCTACTTACGGGTGTGGCCCGCAATGACCATATCACTCCATCTTTAAAAGCCCTGCACTGGCTGCCCGTTCGTGAACGGGTTCTGTTTAAAAATGGTTGTTTGGTATATAAGGCAATCCACGGTATGGGCCAGACTATCTGAAGGATAAATTCACACGCTATGCTCCCAGTCGATCCTTGAGATCGGCTGATTTAGCCTTATTGAAGATTCCAAATTTTAAAAAGAAAAAGTGCGGAGGGAGGACGAGTGATGTTCAGGGAGCGCAATTTTGGAACTCCCTGCCTCTGACATTAAGACTTGAGAATGATCTACTGAAGTTCCGCCGGAGCTTAAAAACAGTTTTATTTGCTCAGGCATACGGGATGACATGAAATTTTTAACCTGGTTCAAATGCATGTGATTATAATGCTGTTGTGTGCTGGATATTGTTTTGCTTGTTTTTGATTGCTGGTATGCGCATCGAGACCCTATGGGTAATAAGACTGCGTTTCTTAAGAATTTTTAATAAATAAATAAATAAATACACCAAACCTGCCTCATTAAGCTTAATTTTGTTTAGGTGCCTATAGTGTCCGTTTAATTTGTATCCCGTAAACCTGTGTACTACTCCTGCAAAAAACCCTCTATTGTATTGAGATACATCCTTTAAGAACAATACCCCCAATGCATGCCTTTACACCTATCTTGTGGCGTTACAGTGCCATATACAAGACCTGACTGTTTCCGTTTTTACAGTTCGAATTTTGATAGGTGGATTTGATGGTCTATAGTTTCATTTTTGGGCATTATAGCTGTTTGTTTATATTCTCCCACAATGGCCTACCATTCGTGAAAGTGAACACACCAGGGCATCTCATATGGGGGGTATTAGACGTAAGCATTAAATGTCTTTGTTGGGAATTTAGCAAATCTGATGTGTCACTGTAATCAAACAACCCAGTTTATGCTCAGCTAGCTCTTCTGAATAAAACAATACCCCAAATGTTTGCCTTTGGTACTATCTTGCAAAGTTACAGTGCCATAGATTGATCAGCCACAGCGTTACAACCACCTGCCTAATATTGTGTAGGTCCCCCTTCTGCTGCCAAAACAAAGACATTAGCAGCAGATCCTTGAA